>NW_026733615.1:0-62500 GCF_028476545.2 Physella acuta
ACAAATCCCGACAAGGGTGGGGGGGGGGGATTGCAAAACTAAAGATTGAGGGGGGGGGGGTGCAAATCGAAAATTGAAAGGGTCGCTACGCCTCTGGGGGGTGACACCTGACCTCACTACGCCACTGATTAAAACCTTTATTATAACTATCTTTTGAATAACTTGCTGAGTGTACTCATATGAAAGATATATACAACTTACCTCTATTAATTTCGTTGTTTTCAGCAATACATAACACTCCTAATATACGCATTAAAACGCTTAGAATGGCTGTAAACTTCATTTTTTTACGCTACTTCCTATGTTGCCCGTGAATAACGTCCAACAAAATACATTTTTAAAACACTATTTACACGTTTATACATTTTTCCGAAAATTATATTGAAGATAAACCGTTAGGCTTCCGAAAAACATATTTGAATATCAACGTTATGGTAATGTAATATACACCACACAAAAAAGTAGGCAGAAAAACTTTCAGTTAATAAATCAACATGGGTACATTGTCGACTGTCATCCCCAAGAACAAACTTTAACAAACTGCATCCACACCTAAAAAACTAAATATTTCCCACGGGCCGTGCCCGAATCTTATTCAAGCGCAGACAAGTAGTTTACAAAATTAACACGACACGTAAAAACATTGCCCCGCCCCTTCCAAGGCCTATGCAACGTTACATACCTGTAGTCATTCCGGTAGAAAATAGCATTTATAGTTGTTTGTAGGGTGTAATGGGGAAGCAAGAAAGAGTAGTTTAAACATAAACAGCGTATTTTGTTGCAATGCTGTTTTTAGTTTGAATAAAGTTTAGACAACATCAAAATATTAAAAATGTATCTTGACATTGTATAAAGGAACAAGCGTGATTTAGCTTTGGGACAGTCATAGGAGAGGTGACAGAACGAAATCTTAACGAATGGAAACTACATGTATCGGGAGTGCCGGTAAAGTAAAGAATCCTCTTTATATCCATTGGGCAGATGTAAAGTTCATGTTTCTTCAGAGGCGTAACGGCGGGGGGAGGGGCGGGGGGGGGGACATACGTCCTCGTGCGCCGACCCTAGGGTGCGCCAAAATGGGTCGGAAAAACAAATTGAAAGTTTGAGGGGGGGGGGGGGAGGATGGAAATTGAAAGTTTGAGGGGGTGCAAATCAAAAGTTTGTCCCCAGGCGGCGGGAAGGGTCGCTATGCCTCTGCTGTGTCTTGTCATTGGCATACAAAAGGAAGTAGTGGTCAACATTTTACCCAGTCGCCCAGTAGCGTAGCCAGGATCGTCTAAAGGGGGGGGGGGGGTTACAATTTTTACCCGGGGACAAACTTTCGATTTGCACCCCCCCCCCCCCTCAAACTTTCGATGCACCCCCTCTCATACTTTATATATATATATATATATATATATATATATATATATATATATATATATATATATATATATATATATATATATATATATATATATATATATATATATTATATATATATATATATATATATATATATAATATATATATATATATATATATTATATATATATATATATATATATACCGAGGGATCTATACCTAACCCCACCCCCTGCCTACGCCACTGCAGTCGCCTATACTTTCACTAACGTAATTTATGTACCCATTAGCTGATATAAGCTGATCCCATCAGTTTAGGACGGGATAAAAATTCAACCCAACGCCTCGGTGAATCGAGAAGCTGTTGGATACTGCGGCAGAAAATACACATCAAAATGATTTCAAATTCATTTGTCGTGAAAAGAATATAGCCATAGAATTGAGTTTGAGAAATTAATTGTTTTACCCAAGTTTGATCATATCACGCGCAACATGCTAATAAACTATGTCCAACCAGAACACACTATATATATATATATATATAATTGTACTTTAACCACCCCCGACCCAAATTTAAATGCACAGATTTTTTACCCCCCCCCCCCCCCCCTTCCCCATGAGAAAAATAAACACTGCAACTTTGTCTTATTCTATATGAGATATGAAGCTAATTATGTTCATAGTATAGGCTACCATTATCTATACTGTCTTTCCCACGTGAGTCATAAGTCTGTAATGACTGCCTTCATTAATTATATAAAGTGATTTTAAAATAATTTAATATTTTCAGCTTAATATTGCCTCGGTGTACAGTTGAGGGGGGATGCAAATCGAAAATTTGAGAGGGGGGTGCGAATCGTAAGTTTGAGGGGGGTGCAAATCGAAAGTTTGATGGGGCGCAAATCAAAATCTTGAGGGGGTGGGGTGCAAATCGGAAGTTTGTCCCCGGGCGCCGGGATGGGTCGCTATGCCTCTGCCTGACTGGCTAATGGGAGACACCTCCTGAGCCGGTGATATCCGTAAAGAAAAAATAAAATAAAAATTAACAGTTTCTAAAGTGGATCGAGATAGTCCTAGAATGATATGTTTTTATTACTAATTTTACTATTCTGGCTAAAGGTGTCTATGTTTTATATGAATAAATATTATTTCATATTTTAAATAACAAATCAAATTTATTTACCTAATCCTAATCAAATACCAAAATATTGAATTAAAAATTGTGGCTCTTTAAAAATTGGGAAATTTTGTTGTAACTTTTGGCTCTTGCTTATCAAAAGGTTGCTGACTCCTGGGCTAGCAGTGTTTCTTCCAGACTTCTTTCTCCGCGGGGGGGGGGGGGGGGGGGGGCACTAATACTGGGTAGGTTAGATTGGATTGGACGTCTTGGCCTAAGCGGTAGAAGGCTAAGGCTGCTACCTTAAAGATTCGAGTTCGAATCCGGGTTTAAGTCAGTAGAACGTCCTTGATGGGTACCTAACTCACGTTAGTGAAAGTAAAGGGGTCGGCGTGGTCGAGGCGGTAAAGCTCATGGTTGCTAAACCGAAAAGTCTCGAGTTCAAAACCTCGGGCAGATGAGGCTCGTTAGCTGGCGACATGCCACTCTTCTAGGAGAGACAACTCCAAAATTAAACAACTGCTGCCTTGTAGTTTGTTCTTGGTTGGACAAAGGCTATGGAAGCAAATCCAAAAAGAAAAGCAGGCTGAAATCGGAGTCAATGGCCTCAATGGCGCATAACCAGTTGACACGTAATGCTTAATTGTGTTGGAGGCATGGTCGAGTCAGCAAAAAGCACATGGTTGATAAATTCGAACAAGTCTCAAGTTCAAACCCACTGGCAGATACATCTCGATCCCCTTCAACACTAATAATAAACAACGAAGAAGAAGAAGAAGAAAAAAGTAAAGGCGGCTGGGCAAAGTGCTGACCACACTTTTTCATCATACGTCGAGGTCAAGAAACATATGAACTCTACTTTACCTGCCCAATGCATCGCTAGATCCTGAAGAGGATTAATTATATTTATCTTTATGTTAAGACTATCTATCAAGATAATCCATTTTGTTATTGTAAGGGACTGCAATAGAATATTGCATTCCATTGAAATATCAACAACCGGTTTTACAGCCATTCGAGCGATCAGAGTAATGGTGCCACAGTTCTCTATTACGTTGTATTTCGTAAGCCTTTCTCTAAAATAGTGTGTGATATCTGATCTCTCTGGAAGCTTCACGCTTGGCTGGCCATGAGAACTAAGTCACATTATAGATATATATAACTATATATACTTATTTTATATTATACAAAGCGCGAGACAGTAGATTCACACAAAGTTTAGCTTGTTGCTAGGATCTGTCTTTCACATCTAGTTTATGGATATACATCGTTTTTTCTACAATCTATTTATTTGTGTGGTATCACGAAAGCCGATATAAGTTAGAATATCTACACACAAATGGAGAAAGAATTCAACATACGTTTTATTTATGTGTACATACTGTTTACCCTGGCTGTAAGCGAAACAAAAGCAGGTAGTTTTCATTTCTTATTTATTGTATACTTATTAACACGTAGTGGTCTAGTTTAGCTAAACCGTAATTTTTAAAAGACAATAACATAGCGAGATCAAGTTAGCAGGTAATTATATAATAACTACTGTCTTTGTACTTAATATAATTACATACACATATATCTCAACTCTCTCTCTCTCTCTCTATTCCCCACACTCTCTCTCTCCTTCTGTATATATATATATATATATATATATATATATATATATATATATATATAAACATAGTTTCTTCCGTCGGGGGGAGCTGAGCCCCCCCCCCCCCCCGATGAAAGTTTACCGCCCCCCCCCTCTACGAAATGGAATTTATGTAGAAAATATATACATTTAACAGTGTCTGTCCGTCCCCCCCCGTCCACCCCCCCCCCCCCCCCCTGGAGAAAAAAGTCTGGAAGAAACACTGTATAAAATGTTTAAACATACAAGACAAATACAAAGATCTACTTGCTTAAATCTGCTATAAACATTGAATGAACTATTTTAAGGAACACAACAATGACGTCGTAGGATCATAAAACCTACACAGACTTATCAAATCTAGGCGTAAACCTTTCGTAGACATGGCAATCTGATCGTACCATTAGCCTCGTTCAACTCGCAAAACTTCATACGAACCATACATAGGCCTACTTTCCTGTTCTCAAAGTAAATAACCATTCTATATTTTTGTATGGGACAGCGTGATCTGATATTAAAGCACACGACTGTTAACACACAAATCTCGTAATCGAACATGTATAGGCACCTGACTCACGTAAAGAGAAAGTAAAAGTGGGCTGGGCATTGTGCTGACTAAACTCACTTTTCTTATGCTGAGATCACACAAATAGGTTAACATAACATCGCCCCTTTGACAGTGTTTCTTCCAGACTTTTTTCTCCGTAAGTGCACTTGAAATTTTCGGGGGGGGGGGGGGGGGGGGGGGGGGCTGACAACAATTTTCAGGGAAACGGACACTGTCAAAAGTATATATTTTCCATATAAATTCATTTCGTTCGGGGGGGGGGGGGGGGGGTGTCCCCGAAAAGATGCCTGGAAGAAACTGCCCTTTGATCGCCAGGCTCGACAATGTAACTTTTGTTGAATCGAATTTAAAGTAAAAAGAATTTTAACTACCCGCAATTTAAGACATAAAGACACAGCATGTAAAAAAGAAAAATTGAATGTCAACGGGAAAAATCGCTTCACACGTTTTCCCCTTTCAATATTATTGTTGAAACCGAAACGGTCACGAGTTGCAAAATGACAAAACGTTCACGGGCCTCTCAGCACGGAGTCTAGCGGCCATTTAGACGACGAGACAAAAGCACACAAGCGATAAGTTAGTTTTAGCAAAGCGGCGCAATCTCGCCACATGATATTATATGCCTCAATGAACACGACTTTATAACACTTTTTACTTTCTTGTATATACAAGTATAGAGAAAGTCTTGTAATCGTTTTATGGCTCCCTGAGTCGGAAAACATAGTTTTGTAATCTTGTCCGTATGTCTGTGTGTATGTGTGTCTGTCTGTGTGTGTGTGTAAACACGATAACTTGAGTACCGTTACAGCTAGGTTGATGAAATTTCATAATTAAGTATTATATCAAAATCGTAGATCCGTATCACTTTGTGAGCGATTTCCGATAACCGGAAGTGGGACTTTTACTACTTTTTATTAAGTGCTTAATAACTTAAGTACTATTTCAGATAGATGAATGAAATTTCACATGTAAGTAAAATTTCTAATTTTTTGCTTTCTATCAAATTTTTAGTAATTTCCGTCGACCGGAAGAAGTGATTTACGCTATTTTTAATTTCTCAAAAAAAAAAACGCATGTGAATTTATTAAGTACTAATAATATCCCGCACTACTATGCACATCTTTATTTGGAGTTCAGTTGGAATGCAATTCTTTTTTTTCGAGATTCTATTGTATTATAATAAGTTTAAGTAATTAAAAATGGATTAAAAATATTGTCTATGTCCCGAGTTGCCATCCTTCGTAGTGTTACATTAGAATATTCGAGAATGTTTAGGGGAGATCACTCCCGGTTTATTTTTTGAATTATCGAATCTTGAATGAGACTACACTTGGTATTAAAACGCACTATATTCATAAAAAAATTGGGGAATATATATACATACATATATATATATATATATATATATATATATATATATATATATATATATATATATATATATATATATATATATATATATATATATATATATATATATATATATATATATATATATATATATATATATATATATATATATATATATATATATATATATATATATTTATATATATATATATATACATATATATATATATATATATATATACATATATATATACATATATATATACATATATATATATATATATATAAATATATATATATATAAATATATATATATATATATATATATATATATATATATATATATATATATATATATATATATATATATATATATATATATATATTGTATAGAATGACCTAAATATCGATAGATTTTATGCTGACGGTAACTTTAAAACACTATTAGCGAATATGAATTGGAATTAAAAATAACCCAATGTAATAGTACATGTAATAGTACATAATGGTAAATGAAGTGTCGCGGCAGTGACTGGTATGGTGTTAAACTTACATATCTAGGTGTTGGATTGCTTGGGTGAGAAAGCCAGTGATTGCTAGCCTGCACACTCCACAGTGTGAGGCTTGTTAGCTGGGAAGTACAAGCCAACAAGCCACTAATTCCGAAAGCAGTAGTGGAGCCTCGGGTTTATTTTTGGCAGCTGCGACACGGTTGGTGTAAGGTAATGCCTCACCTTATGGCCTATCAGCTGTGAGGTGTGAGAACATGTAACATGGGCAAGATAATGATTTTCTCAACCTGTTGCTCAGTGTATGTGCCTTGTTTTCCGAGATACAATCATTCAATCGTCTATCCGAATATTAATTCATTTATTTATTTACTTCTATCTCTACTTAAAACTTACTTTGAATATCATTATTCTTTACAATAAGTTCACATTTTTTAAAAGTTATTCTGTTGATAATAATATACTGCTGGGCATTAAATGCAGTTAAGCACAATATACCACATGCAACTACTTGTTTTTTCTAATTTTCTGAAATTGCTTTTTTAGCAACAATTGCCGCATCTTCAGCTTTAACAACAGAAGTGGTCACAACAACCGATGTTTCAATAAGCGGCTCTACATTTGCAATCGCAACAACTGCCAAGTATCAAACAAGCACGAATTCTGAAAGCTCTGCGACTTTTTTGACTATGCAATCAACATTAAAAACTTCCACATTTAGAACATTAGACTCATCTGTGCTAACATCAGACGTTTATATGTCAAGCACACCTGAATCATCTGTACAAACAACAGGAGTTTACACATCCATTACAACAGAATCACCTGTACTAACAGCAGACTTGTACACATCTAGTACAACTATATTACCTGTCTCAACATTGGAAGTGTATACATCAAGCACACTTGAATCAACAGTGGAGACAACAGAAGTTTACACAAACGCTCCACCTGAATCAACTGTGCCAACAACAGAATTGTTTACATTCACTACATCTGAATCAACCGTGCCAACAACAGAAGTGTACATATCCCGTACACCTGAATCAACTGTGCCAACAACAGAATTGTTTACATTCACTACATCTGAATCAACCGTGCCAACAACAGAAGTTCACACATCCAGCACACCTGAATTACCTTTTCAAAGTAAAGAAGTTCTCACATCCACTACACCTGAATCAACTATGCCAACAACAGAAGTTCCCACATCCACTACACCTGAATCAACTATGCCAACAACAGAAGTTCCCACATCCACTACACCTGAATCGTCTGCGCAAAAAACTTACGTTCCCACATTCAGTACAACTGTATCTATTACGCCAACAACAGAAGTTCCCACATCCACTTCACCTGAAGCATGTAATGCTACTCACTATGGTCTGAACTGTGCCAACACATGCATCTGTCACCTAAACAACACAGTTGATTGCAATGACACCACAGGAGAATGTTTGTGTGCAGCAGGTTGGAATGGCACCACTTGTGATGAAGATGTGGATGAATGTCTAAATATCAACTACTGTCTTGAAGCTAATGAAATCTGTTTTAACTTGAATGGATCTGCTGAATGTCTATGTGACTTTGGGTTTCAAAGATCCTTATTTAACTACAGTTGTGAAGGTATTGCTTTTTAGTTGTTTTGACTTTGTTTTAGTTTTTTGCACCAATTGGTATTATATATATATATATATATATATATATATATATATATATATATATATATATATATATATATATATATATATATATATATATATATATATATATATATATATCAACCAATGCATTTGTAACATGAGCAAAACAATAGACTGTGACAATGTAAATGGGTCTTGCTCATGTATAGCTGGATGGAGTGGCGCATCCTGCAATCAAAGTAAATTTTTCTAATTTTCTTAATTTTCACAGTATAGGTTTATAATTTTATATAACAATATATTGGTAAAGTCAGATTAAACTGTTTATTATTATTTCTTCATATATTTTTTCATTAATGCAATGAAAGCTTTTTTTAGCATCCATATTTTAATACTGTATGTTATTAATTTTATATAATTCATAATTTTTAAATTTAGGTACATAGTTTTAATATCAGAATGCTTTGTTTAATAATAAGTCATTTATATTGTTTACAGCTTGTAGTGCATCATCATATGGCCCAAACTGCAAAAGCAAATGTACTTGTGTTTTCAACAACACAGCTGATTGTAATGATACATCTGGAGCTTGTTTATGTAAAAGTGGCTGGAATGGTACAAACTGTGAGTTAGATATAAATGAATGTCTAAATAAAAGCTACTGTCTTGGTGTACATGAAGAATGT
Source organism: Physella acuta (assembly GCF_028476545.2). Taxonomy (NCBI): domain Eukaryota; kingdom Metazoa; phylum Mollusca; class Gastropoda; family Physidae; genus Physella; species Physella acuta. The sequence continues at coordinate 8,848 of NW_026733615.1, forward strand.
AACAACTTGCAAGGCTCAGCTGAATGTCGATGTGAACTAGGATTTGATAACAGAACTGGTGTTTGTCAAGGTAACTTATTTCTTATTATAGAAGTTTATAAAAGTGATATTTTTCATTGCTACGTTTATTATAATTTTTTTCTTTTTAAGAAACTAATTTTTTTTTACATGCATAACAATTTTATCTAAAATTGTTCGAATCATCAATTTAAAAAAAAAATGTATCTATTGACAGTTTAAATATTAGTGACATAGCTCAAATAATATAATATTAAAAAACTTTCTAAACAATCTTTCATAGGTTTTCCACAAATTATTTTAGATCTATATTTCTTCAAAATGGGTTGGAATAATAAATTGAAAGGTTGAGGGGGGTGCAAATTGAAAGTTTGAGGGGGGGTGCAAATCGAAATCTTGAGGAGGGGGGTGCAAATCAAAAGTTTGAGGGGGACGCAAATCAAAATCTTGAGGGGGGGGGGGGTGGGGGTGCAAATCAAAAAATTTGTCCCCGGGCGCCGGGAAGGGTCGCTACGCCTCTGTTAAAGTGTAACTTGTTTCTTTATAATAGCATGTAACACAACATCATATGGCTTCTACTGTGGGAACAAGTGTTCTTGTGTCATGAACAACACAATAGACTGTAATGACACAACAGGGTCATGTCTGAGTGCATCAGGATGGACTGGTACAAAATGTGATACAGATATCAATGAATGCTTGAGTACCAGCTACTGTGTCGGTTTTCATGAAAAATGTTACAATTTAAATGGGTCTGCTGAGTGCAAATGTTTGCCTGGCTATGAAAAAAATAATGGAACTTGTCAAGGTAAACTATAATTAGCTAATATTTTCAGATCATGTATATTCTGTTATGTAATCTCAATTGTAGAAAATAAATGATATTCTGATGAATTTATGTAAATACATTTACTACTAAGCTTTGAAAATGTAGTTATATATGCATTCTCATTGGTTTTTTAATAGCTTTAATCAAATATTTTTTTTAATTAACAATTATTTTTAGTCAATTACCTGTATGTTTTAAACAATCTATTTATGTTTATTATGATACATATTTAATCTTGTATTTGGTAAATTTTTATCGGATAGAAAAGACTAAAAATTTTTTTAAAAATGTAAAATTAAGAAAAATAAGTATGTCTTTTCTATTCTCCAAAAGTATGCAACAAAACACACTATGGCTTGGATTGTTCTTTGAAATGTGTCTGTGTCATGGAAAACACCATATATTGTAATGGAAGATCTGGTGCTTGTTTATGTTCTCCTGGATGGAATGGAACCAATTGTGAAAAAGATATAAATGAATGTGATAATATAAATTATTGCACTGAAGTACATGCAAGCTGTTTTAATTTAAATGGGTCTGCAGAATGTAGATGTGATAATGGTTATCGAAAGCTTTCCAGTGGAAAATGTCAAGGTAAAGATGCACTCCTATGTTAAGAAGTAAAGCACACTCTCTAACCTTATCAAACATAGGCAAGGTGAAGTAGAATTCACTTGTTTTAGTTATCTCTGCATATTAAAGTATAGTATTTACAAATAGTGTGATAAGTAAACTAGTAAACTAATTAATATTTCAGAGGGATAAAAATGTAGACAAAATAACACAGTTCATACAATTTAAAAATTTATTTTAATAACATATAATGTTAACTGCCCACATTTTATACTTTTTATTTACTTTTTTTCCTAGCTTTATGTCCTAATTGTACAGAAGCAGAAGTTTGCTTTGATGAAACAGCTGATAAATGGATCTGTAGGTAAGATAAACATTACGTGTGTTGCTTAATAACAACAATCAAAATAAAAACAAATTTCTACAAAGGGATAAAAAATGTATTGAAACGTATTTTAAAAATCAAAAACAACACTGGTCATTATTTAGGTGCATTTACAATTGTTTTTTTTTTTTTTGTTTTTAGATTTAATGATTCATGTAAGTAAAACCTCTTATTACAGTTTGAACAAATTATCAAAAGTAAAGATTTTTTTTACTAATGAAACTATTATCATCCAGACATAACGTCTGTTGAAATCTCCAAACATAAAACACTAGTTATCATGGACAGGCAATTCAATATTTTCTTGGTAGTTATACAATATGCCTCGAATTGCTATGATAAAGTGTCTAAAAACATCATATTTTTCTTCTATTCATAACTTTAAATTAGGTATCTATCCCTATGGTCGTGTCCAAAAGGATCAATCATTGCCAAAAAATAAAGAACTGGCATCAGCTAACTTATACATTGAAGATTTCATCCCATATCAGCTAAAGTTAATTAGCTCTGTTTGGGTATGTAAGTTTAATGAAATTATTATATTATTATTATATTATTATTATCAATTGAAATATATATTTTACTCATTCAGACATTACTTATTCATGTCAGTCAATATCTTCACCCTTTTTATGCTATATGGGTTTCTGTTAAATTATTTTTTTAAACAGATAACAGTTAATGGCCTTATAAGCTTTGATGAAGAGTATTCCAGTTTTAATCCACAAAAGTTGCCAGTGTTAGACACAAACTTAAATCAGCACAATGTGTTGGCTGCATACTGGACTGATCTTGATGTTAACGAGGATGATAATTGTGAAGTTTACTATCAGGTAATTTATATCATTCCAGTATTGAGAAATATACTTTTTATTTATTATTTTAATTCATTATGAAATTTATCTAATATCATCTAATCAAATTAATTGTATATTTTTTTTCTTATGTTGAAAATTTTTAAAAGTTTAATAATTGTAAACTTAACCATGATCACACAGTTAAATCTATTTTTTCAGATGTATGATTTGTATTCTAATAACACTTTGGGCACAGCTGTTTTTACCAAAGCCAATGCAGATGTTATGGCTCTCACAGAAAATAAAAGCTACAATGCTACAACAGTAATTGTGGTTACATGGGTTAATGTACCAGCACATGGAAGTGTGGATGAGGTATTTTGATTTTAGCACACCTTCCTTTTTTATGTCTAAATGAATGTTCTATTTTATTGCAAATTAGAGTATTGCTTTGCATATATGTGGCTATATAGAATGCAATATGGGATGGGCACAAAAACAATTATTATCTGCTATTGTAACTATTATTGGCCAATTCCCTACACCCAATACATTGCGTGTCATTGTTACATGTCGTTAAACATTTGTTTTTATGCAACAAAATCTGAAATCATATTACATTGAATGTTTTTCTTGTTTCTTCATAGCGTGTCTCATTCCAATGTGTCATAATATCAGATGGACATACAACATATGCCATATACATCTACATCCAAGGTGCTATGAAATTCAAACCCTTATCAGCCAGAAATGTTGAAGTCGGTTGGGCAAATTTTAGCTTTGATACCTCACTTACAAGTTACTACAGATTTGATACAGTTTTGGGGAACACTGGTAAATAGTCTATAGTACTAAAACTCAAGATAAGTAGTAGTAAATGAGCTTTGATTTTATAAAACTGGTCTATATTGATTTCATGAAAAGCACTAAATTTTTTAGACTAGAATACAATATTGTTTTTGGATTAAAATTTTTTGTGTTTTGTTACAACAGGAAAACCTGGTCTTTGGATTTTTAAAGTTGGAGAAAACAAAAATTTTAAGATGATGTGCCGTACATGGTTTATCTCTAATCAAGGAGAACTGCCTAGTAAAAAATGTCTTTAAAACTATTAATTTACACAAAAAAAATTATATTTTAAGCACATGACATCATTGTCTGTTCAGTTAATTCAAATATATGATTCAAATGTTTTGAAATTATAATAAATGTTAAAAATCCTTTATGAGCAGCTATAGATCTCTGGAACAAAAACCTACTGCCAGCCTGCCCTTGTAATGAAGTTGCTGCCAAAAGTAGCCCAATCTGGGTTCCTAGCAGTCTAGCCTATTCGGATAGAAACTGCTTTGATCTATTACCATTTTATGGAGAATATGGAAGGGTATGGCACTAATATTTGACCTCAATTACCAAAACATTTTTTTCTGTCTTCTATACAAGCTGAAAAACTATTTTCTTTGATTTTCTTTTCTTCAGAGATGCTGCTACAAAGCTGATGAAAGTTCAAGTTTTTTTAATACAATCCCACAAGCTGGAAGTCTTCTGAGATATAATTCTTTCATTTACAAAGAACACGATCAGTTGGATGAAGACCCTAAAGACTGGTGCTGTACTAAGTCAAATTTGTGTGACCTGTACTATACTTTAAGACCAATTTTCTCATGCAATGGGAGTAACTGGGCTAGTAGTAAGATTATACATTTTGTAAAGAATTTTAAGCTTAACATTTATTGTACTTGTTTTGCGTTTTCTAAGGTGAAACTAAAATAAGAAAAAATTTATTTAAACTGAATTAAAAATCTGTCAGTTATTTCTTTGCATATTAACAATTTAATTATCTTAGCTCCAATATTCAGAAATAATTTAATTTTTTTGTCATTAAAATAAATATTAAAAACAGGCAAACTGCTCTTGACTATAGTTACATATTGTTTAGCTTTATTTATTTAAACCACTACTACACTTCTTATAACACAGTAAGGAAAATAATTACAAAAAACAAATGCACTTCATTACAAATACTTTTCATAGGTTTCTTGTTTGGAGACCCCCACATAATAACCCTGGACCAAAGATCATTCATATTCAATGGACTGGGAGAATATCACTTAGTGCAAATAATAGGAGCTACAAACCAGCATTTTAAATTGCAGGTAATATAAGTATATTTTGCTTTTGTTTTAAGACTAAGAGCATTAAAGAAACTATATGTAATTAATTTTTTACTTTCTCGTATATACGAAGTATAGAGAAAGTATTGTAATCGCGCAAAAAAATCTCTTCAAATTTTAACAATTTTCACCGTATTACATCTCGGTCCTTCATCACATCCAAAGTATAGAGGACTTATTTTAATCGGGCAAAAATTATCAATCCAGATTTATCAAAATTAAGAAGTTTTATGCGTAATCCATTCTGAAAAACTGGGCTTTGCAATCCTGTCCGTATGTCTGTGTGTCTGTCTGTGTATCTGTGTGTGTGTGCGTGTAAACACGATAACTTGAGTACCGTTACAGTTAGGTTGATGAAATTTCATATATAAGTATTTTATCAAAATCGTAGATCCGTATCAACTTTTGAGCGATTTCCGATAACCGGAAGTGGTACTTTTTCTACTTTGAATTTTTCAAAAGCATATAACTTGAGTACTATTTCAGAGAGATAAATGAAATTTCACATGTGAGTAAAAGATCTAATTTTCTACCTTCTGTTAAATTTTGAGTTATTTCCGTTGACCGGAAGTAGTAATTTACGCTACTTCCGATTTCTCAAAAAACTAATGTAAATTTTTTAAGTACTAATAATATTGCGCACTATTATGCACTTTTTTATTTGGCGTTCACTTGGTGTGCAATTCTTTTGTCTACGAGATTTTATTCTATTTTTAAAACTTTAAGTATTTAAAATGGATTAAAAATCATGTCTATAGCCCGAGTTCCCATCCCCTGTTGTTTTATATTAGAATATTCGAGAAAGTTTAGGGGAGATCACTCCCGGTTTATTTTTAAAGATTTTTATATATCATATCAAAAAACAATTATAAATATAATATACACATTATAAATATTAACTATAAATTTAAATATTGGCTAAATTTTAATGTTTATGATAGAAATTAATGTATCAATTAACATTTGAATAAGCAACTTGTTTTATAATTCATTAGGGTAGAACCTGTCGTGCATTAAACAGTAATGGCAATGAAACTCTAGCCACAGTCTGGTGTGCTCTATCAATGACGAGTGGTGATGAAAATTCACTCAGAGTAGAAATCAGCCCTTCAAGGAAAAGTAAGAATAAATGTTAAATATTCTTTAATCATGTTTAAACAATATAGTAATGTAATACTAAAATCAGATTTTATTGAAACTACAATATATAGGCCTATAGTTTGACCTTTTTTTATTTTTATTCAGTAGCTGTGTATATTAAAAGAGTTTCAAATTTCAAATTGAGTATGCCTACTTCTAAAATTTGAGTCGTAGATAGATAATTATTTATTTAATTTTAAAAATGATGTATGGAATATTGAATGTTGCTCTTTCTGTATATATATATATATATATATATATATATATATATATATATATATATATATATATATATATATATATATATATATATATATATATATATTCAGTTACCCTGGGTTTCTCCTGAGGGTTGTTGAAACTTTCAGTAAGCTCACTTGAAAATTCCAGAGGTGGGGCAATTGAAACTTTCAGGAGGGGGGGTGTCACTTTCAGGTTGGGGGAGGGAGGTTTTGAAACTTCCAGGGTGGGGGAGAAGTGATTTGAAACTTCCATGGTGCGGGAAAGGCCTTTGAAACTTCCAGGGGGTCACATAAAACTTCCAGGGTGGGGGAGGGGGCATTTGAAACTTCCAGGGGAGGGGGAGTCACTTAAAACTTCCAGGGGTGTGCAGCACTTTAAATTTCAGGGGTGAGTGTGGACACTTGAAACTTCCAATGAGGTTACTTGATAATTTCAGGGGGGGGGGTCACTTTAAACTTCAAGAGATGGGGCTATTAAACTTCCAGGGGGGGTCAAATGAAACTTCCAGTGAAGTCCCTTGAAACTTCCATTGGGGGGGGGGGGGAGGTCACTTGAAACTTCCAGGAGCAGACACTTGTTATAGTATACTTTTTCTATTTTAGCTTGTACATGGGCAGGGTAAAATGTTAAAGTAATAATTGATGTATGGTATGCTGTGGTGTAAAGTGAGTCATTGGCAACAGCACTAAATAAAATGTAATAACCAGGCCCAATAACTACATGAGAATTCATTGCACACAGTTTACTGCCTGTAATTAAATTATAAATTACTTACAAAAAAACAAGGTAGATTATAAGATTAGGTAATGAATTTATCAAACTTGAAATTACATTGATAATTAAAATATGAGTTCAAATTAATACAGTAAATGAAAAAACATATGTAAGCTCATGTTAACTGTTCCCAATGGGCTCAATCTGCAGTGCTAAAACCAGTTGTAAACATGTAGCAGAGCTAGTAAAAACTACACAAGGGTTTGCTGAGGCGTCAGTTCACATAATTAGAGAAATAGTTGGTGGCGGCCACATCTAGAATATCAGTATGATACCTTTACTGTCAAAGGTCCTCTCTTCCCCCTTCCCCCCAGGAGAGACGCCTGAAAACAAAAACACTGCTACTTTCTGTAAAGTGAATGCATTAAAGAAGAAATATTGTTAATTTAAATATTTAAATAATATAATATTACTAATTTTATTATTTTTTTTCAGTTATGATAATATATGCTAATAAAAGAGATTATACAACAGAATACTTAAGTAACCCTAATTTTTTTACATTTGATAATAAAATGATATTAAGAAAACAAAATGGAGCTTTAGAAGTGTCTCTTCCAGAAAGTAAGTTGCTTTTAATTTATATAATTGGAAATTATTTTAATAACATTGCAAGTTCAAACATTTACTACTTCTGAAATCAATATTACCATGAATTAGAGAGTGATGTATATGTAGATGTAGAAGGTGTAGATGTAGATATAGATGTAAATATATTAGTAGATGTGGATATGGATATGGATGTAGACAATACTTAATACTGTGTCTATTTATAAAATTAATTTCAACATCTATTGCAGGTATTGGGATGACTGTTACTCTGGTAAATGAATTACTAGAATTTTCCCTCACGCTAGACAAAAAATATCAGAAAATGACCACTGGTCTTTTAGGCAATTTTAATGGAGACAAAACTGATGATTTTATTTGCCCAAATGGAACACAACTCTCTGATGATTCAAGTGAAAAACAATTATATGAGTATGGCAAGTTATGTAAGTATAAAATACATTTTGTATATTTTAAAATACCATTAGTTACTAGCTCTGAACTTCTTTTAATATGATTTACATTTATTTTCTCATTTTTTAATTTTATTTTGTGTATGAATGTACTGCTCTATGTTTAATAAGATAAAATGTAACAAAATATCATGTATTTATTTAACTCTTAAAAACTATATATATTTTCACAGCATAGCAAAATAATATTTTTTTCAACAAGAAAAGTCATAAGTAGCAACATCAATAAAAATTATTTAGCCCTTTTTAAAAAAAATAAATAAAAAATATAAAACAACATAAAAATATATACAAATAATTTTGTACAAATTGCCCATTGATTTTTTTTTTATTTTCAGGGGCGATAACTCAGAATGAAAGTTTATTCCAGTACAGCTATGGACAAAGCACAAGTACTTTTTCTAACCCTAATTTCACACCATTATTTTATGATGAACAAAATCCTACAACAATAGCAGAAGCTGAAAAGATTTGTAATGGTTCAGGAAATCTTCCTTGTATTTTTAACTTCATTGCTACACAGAATGAAAAAATTGCTGAAATTTCTTTAAAGTCTTCAGTTCAGTTTGAAAAAGTTTCAGTTAGCACAGGTAAATGCAAAAACCACAACACAAGATTATAATTTTTAAGTTTCTGATTCCAAACACATTTAAATGCATTTAAGTTTTGTTGAAATTTATAAAAAATAGAAACATAACACTTAAGGTTTTGCTGATTTTATCCAAGAAAAAAACTTATTATTATTTTGTCAAAAGCATTCTGCTAACATTGAAATATATAAAGAGAAATAAAGATAAAAATTATAATTTAAATTGCAAAATTTTTAAAAAAGGTAACTTTATTTACACTTTAATAAAAATTTGTTAATATGAAAACGCTCATGAATATTTCGCACTATTTTAATCTTCAGCAAACCAAGCCCCATATATTATTGTCAATACAACACATGTTAGGGTTACTGTGAATCAATCTTTCAGCCTAACTCTAACAGCTTTTGATCCTGATGGTCAAGATGTTACTGTTGTTTTAATGACCAATGCTAATTACACTTTTAAAACTATTAATAAGAGAGACACATCAAAAGCTATTGCATCAACTTATTCAATTGTATTGTCTGACACTGAAACTCAGATCTTGTAAGCATACTTTATATTATAATAAATGTCTACATGTAATAATACACTATGTCTTTAAAATTAAATGTTACATACTTTTTCAAAGGGTTTGTTTTGTCTTAATAAACTTAAATTTTCTTTTGCTTAAATCCAGATTCTCATCATCTGATAGTAAAGGACTGCATTCAGAATCAGTAGCAATCAATATTTCTGCATATAGTGGATGTAGTTATTGTGGTACATGTGATGAAGCTAGGCTTACAGCAACATCAAATCCATATTTTTACTGGCAAGCATGTAACTGTAACATTGGATTTGCAGGTTTCTTTTAATTAATTTATATATATAATACTAATAGTTATAAACATAGATTATTTTTATTTTATAATGGTTTATTAATTTTTTTGTTTGAAAATTATTTTAAATATTTTGTTAACTAAGTTAATCTGAGTTTGAAGTTATCACAAAGAAAATAAACGTTGGTCTTTAAATATAAAAAAAATAATCTTTAATCTTACAAGAATATATTTATTGTAACTTTGTGAAATCAAACATTCCCCAAGTAGATCAAAATGAAAACACAATTTGACAGCTTTTTAAATAAGTTTTAGGTACTATTCTCTTGCCATTAGTATAAATATTTAACATCATTAATATTTTGTCTTAAAAAGTGATACTTTTATTTTTTATATTTAATTAAAAATCTATTATTCTGCCTAACCAGGGATGATTTATTTCTGCACGGTTTTGTGTAATGGTAAAATATTCTTATGTGTGTAGTATTCCAACTCTGACTAAATAAAAACTAGAATAGACTTTCAACTGTTAATGCAACCAACAGGTAATGACTGTGAACAAGACAATGATGGCTGTGCTACCAATCCTTGCCCCAGCATGAAAGGTTGTGTAGACATAGCAGCTTCAGAAGAACAAGTCACTGGGCTATCATACACATGTAAAGATTGTCCTATTGGTTATCAACTGAATTCTAAAAAAACCAAGTGTGAAGGTTGGTTTTTTGTAATTATTTAAGTTATATTTATCTAAAATAGTTAGAGTTCCATTGTATTTGTTGTTTGATTATTTCTTTAATATTTTAACCTCTCATGTTATGTTTGTTCAAAGATGTTGATGAATGTAAGATAACCCCACCTTGTGGTGCATATGCTGTATGTGAGAATAATTACGGCAGTTTTGTTTGTAACGGCCCAAAAGGCTTCAGAAAATCTGGATCAGTCAATTGTGTTGGTAAGTATTAAACATTTTAATGTGTAGCTATATTTGTCCTACTACATTAGATTAAAACTATATTGTTTAAATATTTACACTGATAATAATATCTTTTATTTATTTTACATAATACAAAAAATCTTTATTAAGCTTAAAAACATTAAATTGTTTGTAAGTAAATTTTAATAATATACCCACAGACATCAACGAATGCTCAGAGAAATTACATGAGTGTGATCAAATATGTGTTAACAACTTAGGCAGTTATGATTGCAGATGTTACCCAGGATTTGCTAGGACTGATGGCAAATGTGAACTGACAGAAAAGGGTATCTTAAAAAATAACTAACTTTATTAATAAGTTGTGTTTATAATAATGTATTAAATGATTTCTTCTGTTTTACTATCTTAAATGTTTCTATTTGATTATGAAGTATTAATAATAGCAAACATCTATTTTTCCATTGATAGACCCATGTACATTAATTAACAAGTCTTGTGAATACAATTGTCGAAATGGCAGCAATGGAGCAGAATGTTTTTGTGCATCAGGGTACAAATTAAAAGCAAACAACTATTCTTGTGAAGGTATTTTATTTTTTTCAAAGTATACATGCATGACATCAATATGAATCACTAATTTTTTTAAAAACTTTAACATACCCTGTGATGATATATTACTTTTGTTTAATTTTATCTCAGATATAGATGAATGCAAAGAGAAAATCTGTTCACAAATTTGTATCAACACAAATGGAAGTTTCAGTTGTTCATGTTACTCTGGATATACTCTCAACAAGAATGATTTGCGATCTTGTGACAGTATGTAATTATAACAATTTAAACATATGATATTTAGGCCTACAGCTTTGTTAGAAATGTTTCACCAGAAATGCACAATTTACAATAATTTTAAAATTAATTATGTAGTATTTAAATGGTACTTTTTACTAACATTTTTTTCAGCTAGTGTGTTATCTTCTATAAAAAATAGAACAGAAATATTTAATTAAACATCCATTTAGTGTTGTTTTAACCAATAAACCTCAATAAATATCTATCTTATCCAAAAAGGGTCCTCACTACTTATCCAAAATTGTCAGTGTTTTCATTTTTATTGTACTTTTAATAAAAGCAAGATATGAATTTTGTATTTCCCTGCAGAAGTAGAAAGTACATTAGAGAGTAGTAATTTTTCCATTTGATTTCCTTATCAAATGGAAATACTAACAACCGTTAATGAGAGGATTTTTTGGTTTAGTAAAAGAATATGTTATTCAACTTAAAGTACATTTACTTTTTATGACACTCATTAAATAACTTATTTTTTTAAATACTTAAATTTAATGAATTAATGTGAACATTATTTTAAAAAGCTAAATTCATTTTTATTTTCAATGACTTGGGCGAACAATTTTTTAACTAGAGGTTTTTAACAGTATTTAATAAATTATTCACTTGTCAAGCCTAAATATTTAAATTTGCAACTAGTTTATTTCACTTCTTTTTGATCAGTTTTATTTTGTTTCCAGCATGTCAAGGCAACACCTATGGTTACAACTGTAGCAATACATGCCAGTGTAAAGGACGGGCTGTAAGATGTGACAATGTTAAAGGCTGTATCTGTCAAAGCAATTGGAAAGGAGAAACATGTGAAATAGATGTGGATGAATGTGCTATAAAACCTGATGTCTGTCCTGCGGATCATAAATGTATAAATACAGAAGGCTCTTATACTTGTGACTGTCCTGTGGGTTATGAAGATATAAATGGAACATGCATTAGTGAGTTACTTTTTTTTTCCAATATTTTATAATATATTTTCAGTTGCAATGTTTTATGCATTGATATTCAGTTTCCATAAATTGCTTTAATTAGTTATTCAAATGATTTTAGTCATGTATATTTATATTTAAATCAGAAATAAAATAGAATATTGAGAAATTTACTTCTTTTCTATTCATTAGTAATAGGCTAACAGTTATCCGTTATACCATTGTTGTGTTGTATTTTAAAATACAAAATTATTTAACTATTAAAATTGTTTAAATAAAATTAAAATACATTGTGCTGCCTAATGTAAGTGGCATTTTTGAATGTGTTGTTTTTACCCCAAATTTGTTTTCTCATAACTGCTGCTGTTGAACTGAAAGGTATAGTATTGCTCTAAATACTAAAATACTAAAAAATGGGAATGCATGGTGTGATAGATTGTAATCACTGACGAGGAGCCACATTGGTTGTTAACAGTCTTTATTTACAGCCATGAGGAAAGAGGAAGGAAGTACAATGCACAAGGGACATCACTCAAGATAACAATATAAATATAATACTAATACAGAAGAGTGAGTTCCCTTGACCTCACAATTATCTCAATCTATTACATCCCTTTACCCTTAGAACACAATAACACATCTCTCAATAGAACAATTGATAGTATCCTAAAATCACCAATTATATTGTAACATGAACACTATGGTAGATTACATCCTTACAAACAATGCACAATATGCTCCAACATAATCAAGATACAAAACAATGATGTCAAAGTCCTTTTGACCTTTAAAATCATAGGTCTAACTTATTTGGGACTTTGATTGTCCTGCTTGACCTTCTCAGTGGCTTTTGATTTGGTGACTCAAGATTCTGACCATCTGGATTCTCTATCTCAGGAGGTCTAGGATTTAAATCATTAACTCCAGAATTTACATTTTCTGACTCCAGACAACTTGGTTCACTCATATCAACAGAACTTGGTTGTGGAACAAACTGAGTTGGTGTGAACTGATCAGATTTGGTGGGATTGACAGATTCACACTTATTATCTGCACAAGTTATTTTTAACTGGTCTGCATGTCTACGGACAATAAGTCCATCATTTGTTTTTACTTTATAAGACACAGGTCCTGTACATTGAACAATTTGACCTGGTATCCATTTTTCCCTTCTCCCATAATTTCTTAGATACACATTATCATTAACTGCAAATTCTCTTTCAATGGATGATTTGTCATGATTTACTTTTTGTGTATGTTGATGTTGGGAAACAGACCTTTGAACAGTTGGATGTAGTAGGTCAAGATGAGTTTTAATTTTCCTACCACATAACAATTCACATGGTGCAACACCTGTTGTTATATGAGGAGTTGTGCGGTATTTGGTTAAGAACCTGTTTACTCTTTCATTGTCACCTTTAGCTTCTTCTGTTTGGTATTTACCTTTGATGTTACCCTTTTAGTTTCTTTAAGTGCTAATGATGTTAGCAAAGTTGTTTGATGATCACATTCCTTCTTACTAATGTATTCTCTTTGAAAGCATTTGAAATTGCCATATCACCATAATCATTTATTAAGTTACAAATACTTTGTTTAGGCAACTCTGACTGATAATGGACTGCATCTTCTCCATCTTTTAGATTATCTTCACAAAGGGTTTTATTTCTTATTTAATATGGCCTTAAGTCATCATTCACAGACTCTTCAGGCCAACCATTCTTACAGTGCTCATATACTTTTATTAAGCACTCATCTTTTTGTGTTTCTCTTTTAATATCATTCACATTTATATTGGAGTTATCCATGATAGTGAAGAGAACAAATACATCTTCTGGTACATAGCTCAGGCTTTGGTTTTTTAAAGGTAATCTACTAAGACTATCTGCACTATTCTCAGATCCAGGTTTGTATTTCAATTCATAATTGTATGCAGTTAGTGTGATAGCCCATCTTTGAATTCTTGGTGAGGCATGCTCAGGTAGGGTTTTGTTTTCTCCAAATAAACCTAGCAATGGTTTATGATCTGTAAAGATGGTGAACTTCCTACCAAACAGAAACTTATGAAATTTCTTAACACCAAAAATGATGCCTAAGCCTTCCCTATCTAACTGAGAATAATTTTTCTCAGCCTGGTTCAAAGATCTACTGGCAAAAGCAATGGGTCTGTCACCCTTCTCATCCATGTGGGACAAGACTGCTCCTACACCATCTGGTGAAGCATCACATGTTAATATAAGTCTTTTCCCTGGGTCATAGTGAGTTAGTAAGGTGTCAGCAGACAAAGCCTCTTTTGCTGTATTAAAAGCAGCTTCTTGTTGTTTACCCCAGTGCCAAGTTGCATTTTTCTGTAGCAGCTTGTACAGTGGTGATAGTTTACCAGACAGATTTCCTATGAACTTTGCATAGTAATTTATCAAGCCCAAAAAAGCTCTTAGTTGTTGGGTATTTTCAGGTTTGGGTGCTTCTTTAATGGCTTTTGTTTTCTCAGGTTGAGGTCTGATACCTTGCTTGCTTAATATATAACCAAGAAAACTAATTTCTGTCAGCATGAATTGACATTTATCTTTGTTTATCTTTAAACCTTTTTCACCAACAATTTTCAATACTTTATCAAGTGTTTTAAGATGTTCAGTGTCATTCTTACCAGTTATGTACACATTGTCAAAGTACACACAAACATTTGGAATGTCCTTAAAAATACTGTCCATGACAGCTTGGAAAATTCCAGGGCTGGATGATATGCCAAAACATAGTCTTTCGTATTGGTAGAGTCCTTTATGTGTGTTTATTGTCGTATAGACTTTTGAATCTGGATGCAGTTCTAGTTGAGTGTAAGCATGACTAAAGTCTAATTCAGTGAATTTGTCTCCTCCTGCCAAATTCAAAGAAATTTCCTCAATGTTAGGAATAGGGTACCTATTTAGCTCTATTTGCTTATTCAGTGTAGTTTTATAATCTCCACAAATTCTTATAGAACCATCCTTCTTTAACACTGGCACAATGGGCGTTGCCCAATCGGAATAGTCTACCTTCTTTATGATGCCATTAGATTCCAATCTACTTAGCTCATTTTCAATTTTATTCCTCATTGCATAAGGTGGAACTCTAGCTTTGCAGTATCTTGGATTTGTGTCTTTAATGCTTATCTTCACTGTTCTATCATTTAGTAAACCTGAATTGCCAAAAACACTTTTATTTTCAGATATTACTTTATCTAGTGAAGTAAGACTAGATTCTTTTCCATTGACCACTGAAAATATACTCTCCCAATTTAACTTAAGATCACTTAACCAGTTCCTACCTAGTAATGGTGGTCCATTTCCTTCAACCACAAGAAGAGGAAGTTTAACACTTTGACCATTATAACTTACATGAACCATACACTCTCCTATTACCGGAACATTGTCACCAGTGTATGTTGTTAGACACTTGTGACATGGCTGTAGAGGCACTGATCCTCCTGTGACAGCGTCAAAATCTTTCTTTGTTATGACTGTTAGAGATGCTCCAGTGTCAAGTTGGAAGCTGATGCTCTTACCGTTGATATAAACTGGTACATTGATGGGAGCATGACTTATTGATTTCACAGAGAACAGGTTGAAATCCGGCTGCGAATCAGTTTGAGCATTTTCACAGGTAGAGTGGTTCATTGGTTGGGTTAGGTAGTCTTGGTGAGAGTTAACATAGTGCTGCCTTTGGTTGCGGTACTGTCTTGACTGGCTAGATTTAGCAACAGACGAAGACTTTGCAAAGCAGGCCTTGGCAATGTGACCTTGCTTACTGCACTTATAACAAGTTGCAGACTTGAACTTGCATCGATGAGATGCATGGGGACCTTTGCATCGATGACATTTTTGATAATTATTACTAGATTTAGATCTAGGCTTTAAACGTGCAGGCTGTTTAGCATAAGTTGGAATGCTCTGATGGGGTTGGTGTTTGTTGACTAACCTGCTGTTTACTGCATGTATCTCTGAAGGCGTTAGAGATTTCGCCGCCTCTGATGACTGCTGGAATGAAGTTGTTAGTTTTATTGCTTTTTCTAATGTTAGATCTGACTCGAGCAGCAACTTTCTTTGAACATCAGGGCTGTTTAGACCTGTCACAAACTTTTCACATAGTCTGTCAGACAGCGTATCGCCGAATTTACAAAATTTACTTAGATGACGTAAAGCAGCAACATATTCTGATATTGACTCGTTTGGTTGACGAGTCCTACTGTCAAATCTAGCTCTACATAGAAACTTTGATGGGGTAGGCGCATGGTGGTCTGTTAGCAATTTGCTCAGCTCGTTAAAGCTCTTGGTAGTTAGACTAGCTGGTGCGCATAAGTCTTTTAGTAGCCTAAATTGTTGAGGCCCTATGACTGTTAACAAAACAGCTCTCTTTCTGGCTTCTATCGTCACGTCGTTAGCTTCAAGGTAAAAGCTTAACCTATCTAGGTAATCTTGAATGATTTCATCATTCGAATCAAATTCTTTTATTTGGCCATACAGCGCCATTATTCTAGAAATACTTAGCTAATAAGCTCTAGCAAACCTCTTTTTTGCGTAAGTAGGTGCTCTTTCTAGTAGATTATTTATCCTTCGTCGCCAATGTGATAGATTGTAATCACTGACGAGGAGCCACATTGGTTGTTAACAGTCTTTATTTACAGCCATGAGGAAAGAGGAAGGAAGTACAATGCACAAGGGACATCACTCAAGATAACAATATAAATATAATACTAATACAGAAGAGTGAGTTCCCTTGACCTCACAATTATCTCAATCTATTACACATGGCCTACATTGTTGAGCACTAGGCTGCTAACCTGCAAGTCTTGAGTTCGAAACCAGTTTCAAGTCAGTATAATGTCCCCAGAGGCGTAGCGAGGGGAGGGACATACATCCCCGGGCGCCGACCTTAGGGCCGCCAAAATGGGTTGGAAAAACAAATTGAAATTTTGAGGGGAGTGCAAATCAAAAGATTGAGGGGGGGGGGCAAATCGAAAAGTTGTCCCTGGGCGCCGGGCAAATTGCTGACCGTGCCTTCCCTTCATATGCCTAGGTCAAGAAATATATGAATTCTACTTCATCGGTGCAATGAATTCTTTACTTTTTTACTTTAAACACGAAAAAACACCTTTCAAACTTGACATTTGTTTTAGTATTTATTGATCAAAACATAAAAAAAAAACTTCCTTTTTAACCAACCAGATATTAACGAGTGTGAAACAAGAAACATTTGTTCTCAAGCATGCATTGATACACCAGGGTCATTTATTTGTGAGTGTAGAGATGGATTTTTAAAGCTTCCTAATGGCACTTGTAAAGGTAACTTTAAGTCTTTATGTATTGTTTCTGTTGTATGTAAACCTGATAATCATTTAATAAATCATTTTAATTAAATGAATATTTAACTAACAAAAACAGTTTTCTTCCCACCAAACAGATATTGATGAATGTGAAATTGACAAATCTGGCTGTAAACAGAAATGTATCAATGTCCCTGGAAGTAGCAACTGTGACTGTTATCCAGGCTACAGGTTAAAAGATGACAGGAAGACTTGTGAAAAACATGGTAACTTATAGCATGCATTGACCTTAAAAATTATGTTCGTAATAATAATATCAAATAATAATAACTTCAAATTGCTATTGTAGCCAACCAATAATAAAATATGAGTCAAAATAATTTTAAAATATGTCAAAGGGCATTTATTACTATAAGCTTTAACATTGTGTACTATTTAATTGATACTGTAGATGTTGATCCATGTGAAAACTTTTACCTGAACTGCAGTCAAGGATGTACTGTATCTAATGAAACAGCACAGTGTTTTTGTGCTATAGGTTACATGCTGAGTAATAACCAGTTTGACTGTCTAGGTAAGCCATGCTGTCTTGTATATATTATATATATTGCATTACAACATTTGATAAAATTACTCATTCTTTTACTCTTTATTAAAGTTGTATAACTTCTGTTTTAGTAGTAAATATCTCATTAAAGAGCATCCTATTGAATGTTTTTTTATTTGTTATGATCTAATAAAGATATAGATGAATGTGCAACACAGAAACTATGCAATGGCACCTGTTTTAACACTCCAGGGTCATACAATTGTTCTTGTCCAGTTGGATATAAACTACAGAATGATAAGAAAACCTGTCAAGGTATTTATGTCTGTATATATAAATATATATATAAATAGATAAATATATATATATATATATATATATATATATATATATATATATATATATATATATATGCGTGTGTATGTATTTGTAAAATTCATAATTTTAATTCATATTATACATATTGCTTAGCCATATTACAAAAAAAAATCTTCTTGCAAATTACATTTTTGTGTTCATTCTTTTCTACAAATAATAAGCTTACTAAAATCTGATGCATATTTATCAATTCTATTAAGAACATATTGTACTATTTTTATTAAACTTGCAATTTAAAACTTGAGATGCTTAAACTTATTTTAGAATGTGATGCCTATCACTGGGGAGAGAACTGTGCCACAGATTGTAACTGCAGCACAAGAGGTACATCAAGATGTGACCCCACGCAAGGATGTCAGTGTAAAGCTGGCTGGGCAGGAACTTGGTGCCAGGATGATATTGATGAATGCTCAAGTCTTGTACCACCATGTCCTGTAACATCAAGTTGTGTCAACACATTTGGCTCTTTTTATTGCCAGTGTAAAGAGGGATATTCATTTGTTAACAATACTTGTACAGGTAGTTATATTTTGTTTATTTATGTGTTCAGGTATTTTAGTTTTGTTATTATTGTAGTAGTTTTATTTATGTTGCAGATTTTTATTGCAGATTTTTTTTTGTAAATCATGTGTGTTGTTCAACACATAAAAACTTATATTTAAACATATAAATCTGTTATTAGATATCAATGAATGTTTGAGTTCCCCATGTGACCAGATCTGCACTAACACACAAGGCAGCTTCCAGTGCTCTTGTTATTCTCAAGGTTTTATTTTTAATGGAACACAATGCAATGGTAGATATATTTGCTTTCATACTTTAATAATTTTAATTTTTTAGCGCAATTTCCATTCTGGAGAATTGCGTTTATTAACCCGTCATTTCTGGATGTATGAATGAATGAATGAATGGATGGATGGATGTGTGTCCGCAGCTTTAAGTCGTATCTCCTCCTCAACGAAGCAATATCGAGGACTAGTTTCAAAAGCAATTATGTTAAGCAAGTTACGAGGATGAACATAGGCCAAAACAATTCCGGGTTTCTTCCATGGGTTTCCCCGAAAAGCCAAAAAACCTCGAAAAAATGCAGTTTTTGGCCCATATCTCGGCAACCAGACCACTTAGCGACTTGAAACATGTACCAATCGATTCCTGCCATAATTTAGAACAATATTGTCGAAGAAAGTTTTCAAAAATATCATTTCGATCGGTCACAAATTTTTTTTTTAATTAATTAAAATTTGGACCGAATTAGTAGGCATTTTTATCCAACCACACCACACGCGTCATCACGTTCAATAGCTGCGCCATCACGTTCAATGGCTGCGACATCATGTGCGGTAGCTTGGCGCGCAATGGTTTTTGTCATGTAAATCTATTGTAAATAAAACATGTAAAATACTGAAAAAAAAATTAATAAAAAACGTTTTAATAACTAACCAATGGTTTTACTAACCCTGCTCTTGATTTACGCTACGACAGAGCTATTTTTAGATAACATAAGGAAATTGCGCTTAAATGTCACTAGACTTTTTAATTAACTTGTTTATTACAAAATGTTCAGTTTACATAAAAAGGTACACTAAAATTTTGATTTAACTTTTGTAATATATTTTCTAATTTAATTCTTTATTTTCAATAGATATAAATGAATGTGCTGTAAAAGAGTTAAATAAATGTGACCAGGAATGTCGAAACACACTTGGTGGATTTGCTTGTGAATGTTACGAAGGATATGAATTAAATGGAACAACTGGAAATACTTGTATTAAGTTTTCAATATATTATACAACTTTTTAAAATTTAAATTGTTTATAATTATTTATCATTGCAAATTCATTTACATGTATACATAATTGTAGTAAAAAATAACATTTTTTAGTAAAAAATAACATTTTGCTTGCCAGATCATGTAATGTTAACAGATATTACATTTTTAAAATCATCTTTAATATGATAATAAAGTATTATTCTTATAATTTGTTGTAAAGAAATTGACATGTAGAAATTGTTTGGTAAAATTTAAGTTAGCAGCCTAAATCAGAAGTGTCCTGCATCAAACAGCTGTCAACAGTTGTGTGTACTAGTAAATAATACCCAGATCTGTTCATGTTTTTCTGGATACAGCATGATTAATAATTCCTGTGTTGGTATGTTCTTTTCTTTGCTTCCTTTGTTTTTAAAAATGTAAAATGTACTACTATAAACTGATGATTGTTCGGGTATTGTACTAATATGTATAGAATTGTTTAAAAAAGTGGAAATGTTATTTCTAAACTTTACGAAATTCAAGTGAACAAGGAACTACATGAGCTTCTGTTATTTGTTGTTTTTTTTTTATATATAAATGAATGTGAAAATAACCCTTGTGTTGGTGGTGAATGTATCAATAGTAATGGATTATTTTCATGTTCCTGCCAAAACAAGACAGAACTTTTAGAAGACAAAAAAACTTGCAGAGGTAAATTGAGTTATTTGGTGATTCATTTGTACTGCTTAATCAAAAATTTCAAGGCATGGTATTTTGTATTTATCATTACTAATAATGATGTTATAAAAAGCATTGCCTGTTTCATTTTATCTCTACAGCTTGCCAATATGGCTTCTATGGCCCCAACTGTGCTGAAAATTGTACCTGCAACACTACCAACACCAAACCACAAATCTGTTTTATTGAAAATGGAAATTGTGATTGTTTAAAAGGCTGGTCTGGTCCAGACTGCAGTACTGATATTGATGAATGTAGTACAAGTGATGTATGTTCAGTCAATGCCGAGTGTGTCAACGCACCTGGTTCTTATAGATGTGTCTGCAAAATTGGCTTCTATAGTTCCACTACTGGCTGTTTGTGTAAGTTAAAATGTATCTACTTTTACTGTTTTATTGTTTGTAGACAAAATGCAAATTACAAGTCTTTTTATGCAAAAAAATGAAGTCAGCAGCTATGAATACAATAAGTAAAGTATTATATACCCCGATTAAAAAATGCAAACTCTTGTTGAAATAATAGTTATTAATAAATACATTTTGTAATTTTTTTGGGCACACTTTTTGAGGTGCCTTGAAGTTTAAAAAAAAAACAGAATGACTTAGATAGCCCTAACACTTATTAATATTTCCTACACAATGAGTATCTGACCTCAATCTGTTCAGTTTAGTGGTATCATTTTTCATTTAACATTCTTCCATTTCATTCAGACATTTCTGTTTTTTGTCAAATGACCATAGCTCGATATAAGCGATTACTCATTATTTTTCTGCTTTCATTATCATAAAATAGTACAGAGTGTGATATTCCTTACAAGTGGTGGTCTACATTTTATTTTAGCATGTGATGAGAACCACTATGGCCAGGACT
The DNA here is from genome assembly GCF_028476545.2 of Physella acuta. Lineage (NCBI taxonomy): Eukaryota > Metazoa > Mollusca > Gastropoda > Physidae > Physella > Physella acuta. The sequence continues at coordinate 30,499 of NW_026733615.1, forward strand.
GTAAGAAGACTTGTGCATGTGTAAAAGACAACAGCAATAACTGCAATGCTGTCAATGGAACTTGCACATGTAAACCAGGCTGGACTGGCTCTAACTGTGAAACAGATATAGACGAGTGTTTGAACACCAGCTACTGCCCAGATGTACATGAGAGTTGTACTAATTTGAATGGATCTGCAGAGTGTAGATGTGATCCAGGTTATCAAAGAGTTGATGGATCTGACTGCCAAGGTGTGTACTAACAAGTAAAATGTCAAAAATTCTTAGCTAGTCTCTGGATATAAGCCTACACTACAACATGTCATTAGAATTAAGTAAGAAAGTGAAAAATTCAAGCAATCAATGATATGTTGTCACAAAAATTAAAATTCACTACATTTTATCAACTTTTATCTCAAACTTCTGTTGTTTTAAAGCACCACTTTATTTTCAATTAATTATTACTTATGAAATATAATTATACTTAATCCATACATTATTGTTCCCCGAATTTTCCGGATTGTTTGTCTGATTTTGAAAAAAAAATTATACAAGATTCTTTATATAGGAATCACCAACTCTTGGACAGTTATAATGGATCAAATGAAATGGTTTTTTTTAAAAATAAAAATAATATAAAATTTGAGGGTGTTACTGTAAAAACAAATTTTAAATATTTTTAACCATAGATTTTAAAAGAGATGCATGTGTTTTACGTTAATAAGTAGTTACAAGCAACTAAAATATAAGTAACAACCTTCAAATATTTTCAGCAAAATCTCTGAATTTCTAAATGTACTAAATGACAAAATCTGTGTTATATGGTCATAATGTTCTGTTTTCAGACAGAGATGAATGTCTAGATCCCACCTACTCTTGTGATGAGAGAAAACAATGTAAAAACACACAAGGCTCATATGATTGTGTATGTAAACAAGGTTATCTATTTGTCAACAATACGAAGCCCTGTAAAGGTTAGTTTTAACCTTTTTCAAAAAATTGCATTTACATGCATAATTTGAGGGGTAAACACTTGAAATGATTCATTTATCCAAAAAAAGTTTATTATTACTTAATGAATAATTTATATAATCTTATTTTAATTGTTTGTATATTATCACATTATCTTATATCTTCTTCAGTGAATTTTCGCAGTTTCCCAATGCAGCTGAGATTGAATATTGTACCTGATGCAAATGTTTTTATTTACAACACAAAACAGTTTATCTCTCTTAAATTAAATATTGAAGATAGTGTAAGACTGTTTATAATGTTTTATTGTTATTTCTTGTAAAATATTACACTAAATACATATGTGGTCTTCCATTAATGAAGGTCCAATTATTGTATCATTACCACTACTAACACATCTTTCCTACTATACCATTAAATGTCACAAGAAGCTAGACACTGCCCCTAAAGTTTAATCACACTTCAGCAGCAACTACCCCCCCTCATCCCCACCACTTCAAATAGGCAATAAAAATTATAATTGTTTTAATTTTGTTTTTTTAATGACACATTTTTGTCTTTTGAAATTGTGTTTTGTTTTGTAAAATTATTCCATGAGCTTTGCCATTAACAAGATCATTGATAACTTTTTATAATACAAATTAAAGGCAAAAAAACTGCTAAAATTCCATTTCAAAATTTAAGTGTTCAAAATGCAAAAGTATAATGTCAAACTTTCTGAACCCTTCCCCATGCATTCTTCTTCATCGCACATATTCATCAAGTCTGACCATCCCCACCCTTATATTCATAAATGTGTTTTATTTATGGACCTCCTGTATGCTAGAAAAGTATTATAAACATTATATTATTTAAAATAAATAAAACTATTTCAGTTAAACAAGTTAGGTGGAAATAAAGTGGGAAAAGAAATTCTTCCATTTGTGATTTCAAAGTTCACGTAAGTATAATAATATCAACTGTAATGTTGAATGAACACTTTCCAAACCTATCTGTGTCAATAATAATAAACCCACCATATTCTCGCATTCTTTTTATTTTTATTCTCTGATGAGCACTTGATGCTATACAAAAACTGAACTTGTCAACAATACAAAGTGTATAGTCATTTCACTTTAGTTTGATAATAATCTAGAAAATCATCATAATACTAATTCAAATTTTTTTTACCGATTATGATTTTTTAATCATTTACAGGGATGGATCTGTCATAGTTCATACAGCCATTGTGGTAGACCTGACTTATACCAGCACTCCTGCTTATTCTGCATCCATGTATGCCATCAGTTTAAAAAATAATCAAAATATAACTGTGGGTTATAGAAATCATGAATGTTTTAGTACTAAACCAATCAAGTGAGTTATAAGTTTAAATTAAAAATAATGCAACTGTTCTGTTATACAGCTAAATAAATAATCAAAATATAACTGTTGGTTCTGACATCATAGAAATCTTGAATGTTTTAGTACAAAACCAATCAAGTGAGTTATAATTTCAAATTATAAATAAAATAGTTGAAGCCTTCAAATAATGTCAGCTTGTCTTTACTGTTCTGTTACACAGCTAGATGATTTATTAATAAAATATTTTACTGATATGTTTTTTTCTAGTAGCATTAGGCTGTTTTTAATCCACCTACCATTCATAATATAAACAATATATATCTGCATTATTAATATAGTTCACATAAAAAAAAAGTTATGATTCTCAGTATGTGAAGGGAATGTGTGGTCAGCACTTTCCCCAGTAGCCTTTACTTTCCTTAACATAAGTTAGTTACCAATGAGAGCTGGGTAGACTAAGAGAAGTTCTACTGCCTGGGACCCAATTCAAACTCGAGACTTATGGGTTAGCAGTCTAGCACTCTACTGCTTAGGACACGTAGTCCCCCAGTTCACATAGTAACCAATCTTAATAATTCCTGAAAATATTTTCAATTGCATATACCTACCTACCTCAAACAAAATATTTTTATCATCTGTTTATTTTCTTCAGTTTCTGCTAATTCTTGTGTTAATTAATAGTTCCAGACAATACTTGTGATCTGTACACTCAGTTATCTCAATCATGTTCATCCAATGAAAATTGTTACGAAAATAATCAGAATCTTACACAGTGTAAGACAATTATAAAAGATACAGGTATTTCAAAAAATTGACAATATATTTTTATTTAAATAACTTTATTTAGCTATTTTTGTCTGTAGGCAAATCAAAATGTGCTAATTTTATATTTGATGTAATTTCTTTATTAACAGACAGGTTGGCCTTAATTCTAGGACTTTCAATTGGAATTGGTGTGTTTATCATCATTGTTGTGGTTATTGCTGTTTATGTTATTGTTCATCAAAAGCAGTTAACTAAATACCATCTATATTCAAAGTCTATTAATGAGTAAGTACTTACATTTACTTTTTATTATTAAATCCTGTCAGTGATTATAAAGTAATTGGGATCATTCAGTCAAAAAATTACTAGGCTAAAGACTAGCACTGGACAGAGATGCCTGGATATCTCTTGTCAGTGGCATTTGTCCCAGGAGTGGTGACAGGCCAACCTAATCTAATCTTTGAAAATTATTTCGATAAAAATTCACAATTTTGTTTATTCGTTTTATTTAACTCTGGTGGCTTTTTTAAATAAATATATATTTTACTTAGAGCTTAAAATTTTAAAGGTAAAGAATTTTTTATTTTCAGGTGTGTTTTTTAATCTACATTGTCTAGTACTTACATTCACTCAAAATGTATGTATTTTAATATACTTTGCCTGGTGTATTTTTTAACATTTAAAATAATATGTACTTACTTTTAGTAATAGACAGCGTACAAGGGAAGACTCAAGTTATCAGTCCATGGAACTACCCCCTGTGATGGCAAGTGATCCAGTGGCTAAATGTTTAAAGTTTAAGAAAGTCCTTTCTCCTTTTAGTGAAGCTATATACAATGAAAACATTATGTACTGACATATCAGCAAACCATTTCTTTTGCTTTTAAAAACCTTAGAATATTACCAAAACAATTTTGGAACATAATAAATCCTAAATGTAAACTTAAAATGTTTTTCTTAGTAAAAAAAATTGTATAATTAATTTTATGATTTTTCAGTGAAAGTTACTATATCTCCTTGATATTATGTTAAAATTAGATTACTAGTTGCAAAAAATGTTTCACTAACCACATTATAGCCTTTGCCATTTCCATTCATTAACCGAACCTTATGATTATCTTATATTTCGGATTAGGTTTAATGTTAATAATATGTTTAGAATTAATATATAAATTATAATAACTTGTAAATCGTAATTATTGTTGGTTAGTAATTGAGTATACTTTATGAAAATATTATATGTAATAATATTTAGCAATAAATTGTTCACAAAGTTTTAAAATATATTAATTTTTGGTATTTATTTTAATATCTGCACACTATTATTACAATTATTGTCTACATATTGCAATATACAACAGTTTAGGAAAAAAGATATTAAAAATTGCATCACAAAACTGATACATGATAGTGTTTGTGTTAACACTTTAGTTCACAACTTGATAAGTAGGCTAGTATAGTTATAATAATATAATAATATAATAATATAATAATATAATAATATAATAATATAATAATATAATAATATAATAATATAATAATATAATAATATAATAATATAATAATATAATAATATAATAATATAATAATATAATAATATAATAATATAATAATATAATAATATAATAATATAATAATATAATAATATAATAATATAATAATATAATAATATAATAATATAATAATATAATAATATAATAATATAATAATATAATAATATAATAATATAATAATATAATAATATAATAATATAATAATATAATAATATAATAATATAATAATATAATAATATAATAATATAATAATATAATAATATAATAATATAATAATATAATAATATAATAATATAATAATATAATAATATAATAATATAATAATATAATAATATAATAATATAATAATATAATAATATAGTAATGAATTTTTCATTGCTCTGAGTAAAGTGCATTTGTGTCATTATTTAGTGAATGTGTTTTGTGTATCAATTTAAAGTTTTGTATTTGATTTTGTCTCATGTGAAATGGAAATAAAAACATAGACCTGCCTACTAGCATAATAATTGAGTGTTGTCATGTAATTATACCAGTAACAGAAAATATGTAGGAAGTAGCATTTAACTAGAGTATAACTAGAGTATATAGATTTTATTGTCATGAATAAAATAGCAAGTAAAGTAGAGTTCAACAATTTCTGTGACCTCAGCATATGAAGGGATAGTCTGCTTAGTACTAGGCCTGTACGCCTTTACTTTTTCTAACATAAGTAAGGTACACATCAGAGTATGGTGGAGTCAGGGACTCTAGCCAAGCACTTGAACTCTAGACTTTTATGTTAGCAGACAAATCCTCTATCATTTGACCATGCCATCTAGTCTCATGATAACAAGCATAAAAAATTCAGAATATATTGGTGCTCAGACTGCTGCTATCATTGCATTTGAAATATTAATTGCACTGGCGTTTCCTTTTCAATATTGAGGAAAATTATGAATTTCTGATCTCTAACTAAAAAAATAATGTATGGAAAAATAATGTACCAGAATTATTTAAGTACATAATAGAATGTTGTTAGAATATATTTATTTGTATATAATTACATCTCTGTTCTATATTACACATCTGGTATTAAAGTTTTAATCAAACCACAATTATGTAATTATATCAAGCACAATCTTACACTCTCACTTATAAATTCAATATAAATGACAACATTTTTGTGCAAAACAAACGTAATATATTATCTTGTGAACACACGGACACACCTTTCGGGTGATCCGATGCGTAGCGCAACATATAAGACAAACAACCACAAACGGTTACAAAACAAGACTGAATGAAACACAGGCTCGTTGAAAACTAAAAGAATTTAATAGTATATACACTATTTCCACACAGTCTAGTTTAAACACAAAATACACAAGCTAGTAAACTAAGATACAGTGGCTAAAAAACTAGTATAAACCTAACCGGTACTAACCTTGGAGATCTGGACGAAACTGAGGCCATCACACACGTTTTCATACACCTTATATACCCTTTCATAAACTGGTACAAACCGGACTATTACAACACACAGCACGAGAACTGAATAACGCCGAACGGGATAGGGTACCAAGTAACAACAACATTCAACCCCATTCATCCCCCTTCACTACATATTATAATTGTAAAGATAATTTAATCTATTGGTTTATGCACAATTATTTTCATGTTGATACAAACTAATGCAAATTAATATTTTTGCTGATACTGGCAAGACAATCATATTTTCATCTAAGATTTCTGCCACTAAATAAATAGTCTACTAATTTGTTGTGTTTATCAGGTAAATACACCAGTCAATTTTGTTACTTAAGTTACACTAGCTTCAAGATTTGTAGAATGATACTGGAAGTTAATTTATGCAAAGAAAGAGGGAAATTAAAAAAAAAAATTTCCATTTATACTACTAGGCTAAATAGTACACACTTAATAAGTAAAAATGTTAATAGTATATGTCTGATATATCTTTATTTTTTAGTTCAGTTAATTAAATCTTATATAATTAGAAAGTGGTTTTGTTTCCAACATTGAACAAGTACCTTGGGAATTTTCATAAAATCTTTATGTGCATTTTAATTTTAAAAAACACAAAATATTGAATACAACATGACATTAGTTGAATATACTGATTATATTGCGATAAATAAAAGGAGAAAAAAAAATAACCAGGCATATGCTAAAAGTTATGAATATATATTTAATGTGAGTTTTCTTTTAATATGTTGGCTTGACAATGTAGGTTTACAAATGTTCTCTCACCTCACACAGAACAAGAAATCGAGTCACAAGACAGTTCTAGAATGAAGCATTTAGTAATTCCAACAAAAGGATTAGCCAATATCTATTTTCTATAATTAAATCATGTTAAAAAGGCACCATATAAAAGACTAAACCATTGTGAACTATTTATACTTTTGGACATGAGAAGTTAAAGTGACAATCAAATGCATAATTTAACTTGTAGCAAACTACAATGGCAAACATAACTCAAACATGAATTTAAATTCAAACTCATTTGAACACCTTGAGTAAATTGGTTTAATACTGCTTTAAAAAAAACAAGAATAATGAAATATTTCCATTTAGGAAATGGGTCATACATTTACCTAAACAACCACAGGCAGAGTGTAGAATATAATTATGCTTGAAAGAGCTAAGCCAAACATCAAATTAGAAAACTGACCACTGGATTGAAAGACTTTGACTCACCCATCTTATGAAAATCAGGGACTTTCATTCTGTGATTCAAAGAACAACAGGAATAGCTAAATTGCCAAGATATTTTATACATGCTGGGGTTTTATACATTCTGGTAACATATTCATATAATGGTATTGGAAACAATCTCCATTTAAATTTTAATGTTAGAATGAAAAAGGGAACATGATTTACAAACAAATATTGTTTATTATATCAAACTAAGGATTACTAATGTGGTTAAGCCTAGATTAGATTCAACTGTTCACTTATGGATCTTTTCATAAACCTGTGGGGGAAAAATGAAAAAAAAAACAACTTGTCATTGAAGTATAGCTAAAGATTAAACATTGAACATTTATTTTTTTTTAAAAAGTTCTAATTTAATCTGAACCAGTCATTGTGATCCTACTTTAAAAAATGTATATTTCCAAATTTGTACTACTCACATGTTCCTTGTCCAAGTCATTTGTTCCAGATTCATTTAATTGATGGTATGGATTGTGACCTTTATCTTCGTCAGGATTAATTTCATTATAAGGACTGTTATCCTCTTCTAGGCTATTGGCAACTTCATGGTCGTGATTGATGGAGATTTCATTGTATGGAGTGTTGTTTATGTCTGAATTCATATCATTTACACTATTTTGATTATTCTGTATTTCATTGTATGTACTGTTGGTTGTATCTGAATCTTCAGCTGGTTTATTATTCAACTTCTTGGGAGCAATTTCATTGTTTGAACTAATAGCTCTTTCTCTAAATGCAGCTGTTTTATTGACTGCATCTTTGACTATTTCATCATAAGGATTGACATCAAGGTTTTTGTAAGTTAAATTAGCTCCATGTTCCACTGATGTGGTTGATATCATTTGATATTGTTCATCAGGATCTGTATCTTCCTTCTCAGGTTTATTATAATCATGTTCACCCTCAGTTGTTTTGTAAAAAGCATCATCTGGTAATGGGGATGGTAGCTGTCTAAGAAAAATATTTAAGACAAAAATTAGAGCACTTCATCTTGAATGTGCTTTCATGACAGACATTATAAAGATATATTTGATCACAGCATTATTATCACAAAGTTATAGACCGATGTTATTATTATACAATCGTTGCAGATAAACATTAAATCCTTTTCATAATCACTACAAGTCATGTGTTGACTGAGCTCTTTGATAAATATTTTTTTTAAATATAATCAAAATATCATATCTTGACTTAATTTTTTACAGTGAAGTTATTATGACACATTCAGTTCTAAGACTTACGGATTAATTTCAATATATTCCTCTTTATCATGTTTTTGTCTTCTATTTCTGCAGTGCAAGATAACAAGCACCACAATAGCTATTGTGATGATGACCAACAGGCTAAGTCCAACAGACAGTCCAATTGTTAATGCAGTATTGTTTTCTGCATTTTAAAATATTTGAGTTTTTATTTTGCAATAATGAGTATTACCAAGACAATCATAATTATACAGTATTTTCCTACTTATAGCCTATATTAGTAGTATAAGTAAAGTTATCCTTTCAAACTGGGATCAATGGGGTACATAAAGTAGCAATATTAACAGAAAGAGATATACATGGGTACATAAAGTAGAGTTCACCTTTTTCTTTTGCAAATCCATAATAAATACTGGATAAATGTTTACATTTATTTTAAATGAATTACCTATGATTTTACATGATGGTACTATGTTCTCTTTGTATGATGGACTAGATGAACAGTTCTTCAAGACAGAGTACACTTCACATGAACTTGGTAGCTTTTTCACTAATAACAAACAATTATGTATGTGCATTAGCTGTAAAACGTTATCTTAATTTATTGTAACATTTGTATTTTTTTGGGTTTAAAAAAAAAATGGTCATGAATACCTAATTTATTAAATCAAAGTTTTTTTTATTAAAATGAGTGCAATAAAATTTATTTTTACTATTCTTATGCTCAGACACTAAACCAATACAAATTACTCTCAATAAGGTGGTTTTAAAAGGTTACTGTTTTATAATGAAATGTGTTTCAATTAAGTTATATACTTGAGTTTATTGAAATGCATGAGAAAAATAAATTATAATATTTTTTATTGACTTACATGAAGTGTTACACACAGAAACATCCAGTACTTCAATTACTTCAGAACCAATAGTCAAATTTCCTGCTTTGTTTAGTTCATAAGCAAACGTTGAAGCAGGGTCTGAGTCACTATTAGTATACAATTGATCAACCTGTAGTTCTGTATAGGCAATAACGGATCCATTTCTTTAGAAAAAAGTAATTTTTAACAGGTATAAGTTGTCTTAAAAAATAGCATTTTAACTTATCATAATATATTGGCATAAGTCAACATTATAAATGAAAACAATATTTTATTTTAATGAAGATATAATGTTACAGTATTTACACCACAAAAACAAATTTTGTGTAATACTTACACAAGTTTATTTATAATGAAAGGCAAAATAGCTTGCCCAAGTTTTTCTTTACCAAATTTAGTTAACTGAAATAAATGTGTATAGATCATTTTAGGCTGTTAAACCCAAAAATAAATAATTTATATTTTAACATTGATTATATGCCTTTTGAAAGATTCACAAAATTGCAACAAAATTGCTACTAATTCTGATAAATATATTGTAACCCATAAATATAGCAAGAGCTTAGAGATATTTGAAGTTATAATAGCTTAAAAGATTATTTTATTCAAACTTAACTTAAATAGACTATTTAAATAAAGCTTAATGTTAAACCTTATTAACTTTCTAGTCTATAAATGTTTTGTATAAATAAAACTTACACTATCTGCAATTTTACTTGATAATACTTTTGATTCTGTCGTCGTTGAAATAAACAAGAATGGGTTTATTTTCTCTTTGGGGTACTGAAGTTGAACAGTCAAAGGGAATGAAATGTAGTTCACTGTATGGAAACACCATTCGTTGAATCAGTTGATTATATAAATTTGTAGTTTAGATGTTAAAAAATGTATTTAGACATCTTGTAAGATAATTACAAAAAGAAAGCTTATAATTTTAGACAAATACTATTATTGTTTATAGAATAATTTAATATTTAAATTATTATATTCATATAATAGTTTTAGTAGTGTAAGAGCTTTTCTCAAAATGATGTAGTTCTTTTTTAGGGTTGATGGTATCTGAATTTTAATAGCAGCAAAGTGTGGAGTTGTACGATCTGCACATGTATAGCCACATTTACTTTCAACTTGACTCAAGTACTCTCAAGAGCTGTGTACACTCAGGAATGCCTACTAACTCAAGCCCTAGAACTGAGCTGAGTTTGGTGTCTTTGATTGATTCCTTTATGGGATGTCATTGCCAAGAAGTAGAGCACTTAAAGACTGCTAACCCAAAAGTCTTGAGTTCAAATCCAGGTTCAACTCAGTAGAATGTCCCTGAGTTCACCCAGTTCTGATAGGTACCTAACTCTCATTAGGGAAAATAAAGAGGTCACTGAAACAGATGAACTCTACTTTATTTGCCCCATGTGTCTTAGACATAAACAGGGAATCCTGATGTTTAAGTTCTCTAGAATTCAGCTATGCCTACCTGCTTTCTAAAAAGTACAAAAAGCAAATTATCAGCTGATATAACAAGTCACCTGTACAAGCAAATTTGTCATTTGTTTTTGTTAAATGTCCAGGTTTACAAATACATTCATATGATCCTTCTGCATTGTTACATGTCGTAGTCTTCAAGTCACACTGGTAAGATGGATCAAGGCACTCATCTATATCTGTAAGTGTAAAATGCTTACAATAAATATTGTAATCACAGGTTGGTTTGAATATAATTATTGAGTTAATCAACTAAAGTTAAATTTGATTTACTATAGTTAGATGAAATTAAACATTTGTCGGCTGATTTGTCATATGTCAAATGAGTGGGTTTTATTTCAATTAAAATGTGACTGATGTGTAAATTAAACAGTGAATTAAGATGTAATTTTAGTTTGATCAAAAAAATTTAAACTTCCTAAAAGTATTAACTAAAGTGTGAAAAGAAATATTAACTTAAGCATAAGTTGATGTGTAACATAAATAACAATTATAAAATTACTTATCTCACCTTCACAAAGTGGGCCAATTGATTTTCCATATCCTTCATCACATCTACATTCAGCCGATCCATTTACATTAAAACAATGGTCATGAGCATCTGGACAGTAGCTAGTGTTTAAACATTCATCAATATCTGTCTCACAATGAACTCCAGTCCAGCCGGGCTTACATGTACAGGATCCATTAATATTATTGCATTTCTCAGTGTGAAGCTGAACACAATTACATGTCTCAATGCAGTCTCGACCAAATTTCATTTTACTACAAGCTAAAACAAATGTTGTAAAGTAATTAAAATTAATTTTTAAAACATTCATTTTCAAATTTAATTTACAAAACATTAACTCTTTATGTTTTTCAGGTAGTTTTTAAATTAGTGTGTACTCAAAACCGCCATTATTTTTTTTAATAATTGGTTCAAATGTTAAAATATGATTTCAGCAAAATAAAAAATAAAATAAACAATAAATAAATAAAAATATAAAATACTTACAAGTGCAACCATGGTTTGAATTAAAGAAGCCTTTATCACAGACACATCTATATGATCCCAATGTGTTAACACAGTTTGAATTGTTCTGACATGGATTGTTTTTGTAGTTACATTCATTTATATCAGTATTACAGTCTGTATCATTCCATCCCTTTAGACACTCACATGTTCCATTCTCAGCAAAGCAAATACCCTTTGTTACATTACATGAGCAATTTTGATTACAACTGTACCCGTTAGTTCCATAATAACATTCTGAAAACACATGGTAACAATGTAGATTTCTATGACTCTATCGGTACACTTGAATGAATAATTAGTTTAATAATAAGTCATTATTATTACCATTTCAAGGGAGTTATTTGTGTTTAAATTGCTTAGAAATTGTGTTTTTATCTTTAATAAACAAAACAAAAATAATTTTTTTTAGAAGCATTTTTCATTAAAATATAATTAAATGGTTAAATATTTTAATAATTTTACTTAAATGGTGTATTAAAATACGTTCAAGAATTAGTGATTGATAATAATGTGTATGTGCCTTTAAAAGAAATACAAAGTTAAAAAGGATGTTCACATTACCTGTACATGTATGGTTAGTTAAGTCAATATATCCTTCTTTACACTGACATTCAAATGATCCAGGTGTGTTAATACATGAAGACAATGGCAGACAAGGAAAAAATTCACTAGAACATTCATCTTGATCAATCTCACACCATGTCCCAGCCCAGCCTGTTTTACATTGACATCCAATTTCAGCATCACAACTTGATGTGCCCTGCATGCTGCAGTTACATGTAGTTGCACAGTTATCTCCCCAGTGATAAGCATCACATGCTAGATGAAAATAAACATTCCAAAAATGTTTTTTCAGAAAACATAAATTGCAACTAAAATTACTTAAATTATAGACAATTATAAACTTATACTAGACTATATTATCGCTTTAAATATAATATTTTCAGAAACAAAAATGTATTACAAATAAATAAGAGTGACAAAATAAAAATAGAACTATTAACCATAGCAGTGTAAGAAAAAATATTTACAATCTTAAATAGCAAAAGCTGGAAACATGCGGTATCTGCATTTATGATAATTGTGCTGCTATGATTAGTACATGTAAAGAGAGCAAACACAATGCAGTCATAAATTACTTCTCATTTAAACGTAAGTTATTTTACCTCGACAGCTTAATTTATCATTTTGCAGTTTATAGCCTACAGGGCATGAGCAGTTGTAGGAGCCCATAGTATTGACACAGTTTCCATCACACTTGTTATTTTCTGATTTGCATTCATTTACATCTAAAAAAAAACACGTTAAATTTGTGTAGTGATTTATTTTTAATTTACACAGAATGGATGGATATTTTCTAGGAAAATGTTGTTTGTAGTTATTTTTATTCTTTAAATAATGCGTAAATTTCATTATAACAATAAAATGATTATTCTTTTTGTTGTTTTTGATACAAATTTCAAATTATTTCAAGTTGAGGCAGAGAAATGTTTTACTAACGTTAATAAAAAAGGGTTACTAAAACCTATTAATATTTTATTATTTAATTCTTTAAAATCTCCAATTGTTATAAATATAGTTAAAAAGCTGTCAATTTTAAATAATGTACAAACTCACCAATACAATCAAAGTTATTAGTGCTAAGAGTGAAGCCAGTATGACAGAAACATTGAGGTGTTCCATTTACACCTGTACAGCCTTGGCTGCAGTTAAGGTAAAAATTGACGCAAGGATCCACAGCTGAAAAAATAAGATTGTTGGGTCACAAGTTATCGCATACTAAAATTAAAATGTAATTTCTCCTTTAAAAGTTTATAAAGTTAAAACAGTGTTTTTTATTGCTGATGCACACATTAAAATATTATCTTAATAATCTGTAAGTAAATTAATGAGTACATATTTTTTTTTCAAAAATATTTCTATTTTAAGTGTTTTTAAAGCAATTTTTTAAAAATAAATACAATTGTTTCTGCACATGCTGATTTTTTTGACTAAGTATTTGTTTATTATATTTTAAAATTACCATCTTTTTCACATGTCTTTCTGTCATCCTTTAATCTATAACCTGGATAACAACCACAGTAGCTACTCCCTGGAACATTCAAACAGATCTGCTCACAGCCAGATTGGCCATTATGACATTCATCTATATCTGTAGAAATATTGTAGATTCTTAATTAATAGATTGAAAACATTTACTTTCAATGCGATGTATACAATTTTTCAGAAGTTATTTTTTATTTAGACTTATTATAGCTTTAAATGTTTTTGTTTATATTTTATAGTGTTTTAACTATAGCTAGATTTACAATGTGGGCTTCGATTTAAAATCAATGTTTTTTTATATTACCTAAGCAAGTCCCATTAGAAAGTTTTGTAAAACCACTGAAGCATTCACAAATGAAAGAGCCTGGTGCATCAATGCAGTTTTGGGAGCAATTATTTAACAGAATATTGTTGCATTCATTGATGTCTGAAAAACAAATGATTATGCAAAATTTAAATAATATATAATAAACTATTCTAGTCAGTAGTGTTAAAAAATGAAATTAGAAATAATTAATTATCAATGAATTTGAAGTAACTAGCATATTTTTAAAAGTTAATTTAATGAAAATATTTAATGCTGATGACATTTTATATAGAATAAATAAATTGACACTCCCAATTTAATAATAAATAAAATCAAATGTTAAAACTACTAACACAATTTTTTTTTTGGTAATAAGTATCTCTGTTTTAACTTAAATATATGTTTGTTGTTATAGACATTAATATTTTGATGTGATGTTTACTGTACATTTAATTTAATTTGACTGGCCAGATAATGGTGTCAAATGGCTATCCAAATCAATGCCAAACTACATTAAATTTGTAATATCTTGTCTGGTAGCCATTTGAGTTCCGTTATCTATTATGAACCAAGTTAAACAACAATCCTATAGTCACTTAATAAAAACCTCAGTTATGGCAATTACGCTATATTTTACAGACCTCAAAAGTATAATGTTCACCTACAATTTATAGTAGTAAACAATTATTGTTGAAACATACACATCAATTTATTGAGCTAAAAACTGCCAATCATTCTTAACAAATAATACTTACTGTTGCAAGTTCTGTTTATATCTTCTTCAAATCCTGTAGGACAGTCACATCTGTAGGATCCCAATGTATTTTTACAGTGATGATCTGGTGGACAAATATTTGGTTTTACTACACACTCATCAACATCAATGTCACAGTTTGTTCCCTTCCAATTGTCTTGGCAGATACAGCCCTTGATACTGTCACATCGTTGAGCATGGCCCTTACATTCACATTGTGAGGCACAGTTTAACCCATACATATTATCAGGACATTCTATTAGAATAAAAAAAATGACAAAGAAATATTTCAATTTGTTTTAGGACATGCACTGGTTTATAATAGGAGATGGGACATAGGAATTTGTATGGGTTCAAGCTATAGAAAAATAAAGTGCAGCTAGAACAGACAAAAATGGGTTTAGTTTTTAAAATAAATTTATAGTTAGCAATGTATTAAAAAACCTTAATTTCAGTTTAGATTGTTATAATTATGTTTATTTATCATTAGAAACAATATTGAATAAAAAGTTTGTTGAGATTTTATTAAGAGAAAGACCTTATGAAAAAAATTTTCAAACTTACCATCACACTTGTGAGCATGTTTGCTGTTTATCTTGTAACCAGACTTACAGCTACAAGTAAAGCTCCCTTCACTATTACTGCAGTTTTGTGAGCAACTATTGTTCTTACATTCATCAACATCTGCACATACATAAAGAGATAATGAATAAAAATGTAAGTATATTATTATATATTAGTAACCTCAACATACGTTTTTCAAAATGAATACTTTAAAAATGTATAAAACTGTGTACAATATAATAAATATAATTTTGTTATGTATAAAGCTCATAATAATGAATATGTTACAAAATAAAAAGTAGAACGACATCAACCCTGATTCTAATTATATTATTATTAATACTGAATTACCTATACAATTAATGCCATCTTCTTTCAGAATAAATCCATGTTTACAAAAACAGCCTTGAGTGTCATTGTTGCAGCCATAATTGCATGTTGCGTTTACAGATTTACACTGATTTGTATCTTTAAATAAAAAATAAAAAAGTGAAGATTAAAATATTTAATTATTTGTCTCTTGTTTAAAATCTTCATAAATGAATAGTATCAATGTTAAGATTTAAATTAATTTTAAAAAATAATGTTTACCTGTTTCTGTTTTAATACATGTATTTTTGGAGCTATTAAATCCAGGATAACAAGAACAATTAAAACTTCCTGGAGTGTTGGTACATAACTGATCACAGTTATCTAGTTTTTCAGCACACTCATCAATGTCTAAACATCAAAGATATTTTAACAATGCATATTATACAAAAAAAACAATATGAAATACTATATTTTAAAATATTCCAGATTATTACATCTTAATATTTAATTCTTTAAAAAATGATAACAAAGGTATTTTACTCTAAATATTAATAAATGGTATATTATATGTTAAAATGACAAATGTGTAGTATGGATTCTTTATGAATTTTAACAATTTCTTCATATTTTGCTTATTCTATTTTGATTTTAGAAATAGAAAAACTACTTGCCCACACAACTGTTGTTTACAGTTTGGTAACCACTCTGACAGTGACACAAAAAACTTCCATAAGTATTTTCACAGTCAGCATGAGAATCACATGGTAAAGTTTGACATTCATCAAAGTCTGTTAATACAATATATTTAATAATAGTCTTAATATACAGTGCATAAGTAATGTTGCTAAATTACATGTATAATTCTTTATTTATTGGTTTTACATAGCTAACAACTTGTTTTTAAAAATAGTGTCTACTGTACTTTGTTCGGTAAATGTTTTTACAGTTATAATTTTTTTTTAAAAATAATTTAAAAAAGAAAGCAGAAAAATTATAGTAATACTCTTATTTCAAGAGTTATAGTTTTCTTTTGTCTAGATTGAAATGCATTCCACATTTTCACTGTGTAGCTCTAAGTACCTACCATATTTAATGCTATAGTGTACATTTAATTTGCTTAAAATGTTACTATTGATTATTCAAATGCATGTAGTAAACACACTGAGTTTACATCATACCCAATAATATTAAAAAAAATAAAATATGGAAAAATCATACCTTCACACTTGGTTTTAGAAATGCTAAGAATAAAACCAACAGGGCAATTTTCACAGTTATAAAATACTCCAGTAGCCTGATTTATATTGTTTGAAAGATTTGTACAACCTAATGGGCAGAGCTTATCAGCACAGCCATCAATAATTTCTTCACAATCAACTCCTATTAAGAATTATACCAAAAAAAAGTTGTGGTGGTGTACACAGACAGATCTGTTTACTTTAAACTTAAATTTTGCAAACAGATTATCGCATAATATAATTCAAACTTATACATTTAGCTGTAAAAATGTTATAAAGAAAGAATGTTATTTAGGCTTATGCAGAAATTGTATTAAACTTCTATTTAATATAAATCAAAGTAAAACTAATTCCAAACTATACAACTTACTTCTATTTAATATAAATCAAAGTAAAACAACTGCCAAACTATACAACTTCAATATATTTTAAATGCTCTAGCTTTAAACTTTTAAAATGTAGGAAAACTTTTTTTAAAAAAATTCTATATTAAATTATCAACATGCCTCTATGGCTAGAGTTACAGTTGCAGGTTGCATAGGTAAAATAAGGAGATGTGGTAGGTCTGGTAACAGAAAAGTTACATGATCCTTGATTACTGCAACCAGTACAGAGAGTAAGAGACAATGGTATAACTTCTGACTGCAAGTTTTCATCATCAACAGCTGTTATTCTGTGGGAGAAAATGTATCATAATTTTGCTTACTCTATCAATTTGAGGAAAACAATTAATTGCTACATTTGTAAATGAATATATATATATATATATATATATATATATATATATATATATATATATATATATATATATATATATATATATACATATAGGCCTATATATCTATATATGAATATATTTTATATAAAAGTGTGTAACTTTTGCACAAAACTTTAAGGAATAGTATTGCCTGACAAAACTTTCAGGAAAAACCAAACTATTATTCATACACCCTCACATTTGTTAATGGTAATTCTATTTATAAAACTACAAAACAGCATACAAACAGAAGACCTTGGAAAGCAAAAAAGGAAATGTTTAAATTTGACCCTAAAATGTTACTTCTTTTAGTTTTTCATAGACAGTTTTCCAAAAAAGCAAACTCATCCATCTGAAAATTAGTAAAAATCTGGCAAAATCTATTCTTCACATGTCATGGGAGTCACTTGGTTTCCTCATGTACCACATGGCATCAGCTGCACTTCCATGTTCTGTTTAGTTATCAAATATATTGGCCCACAGTGTTTCGATTGTATGGCTCTCTTAAAACAAATGTAGGTACCATAAAGTTCAAGTGGGAGCCTGGGGTGCACAGGGTCACTTGAATACGGGTGAGAATATGCCTAGAACAATCTGACTGCACAAAATCTTACCACATAAATCTGCTCAGGAGTATTCTCAAAAACTCCACAAAGTTTCATGGCATTCAGATTAAAAGTGTAGTAATGCATAAAAGACAAACAGACAGACAAAATGTAAATGAAGTAGTCCTACTTACCCAATTGTTACTACAATAGAATCTGTAACCTTAAATATAAATTCAGTTGTTGCATTATGTGTTGTAGTAACTTGAATTTTTGCCTTTTCAGTGTAATTTACATTTGTTAATACTACGAAGTGTGTAATGTTCCCATCAATATCAAAGCCACTAACATTGACGAAAAAAGGAGTATTTATATATATTTCAAAGTTTGTTTGATTTAGCTTAATAAATGGTGCTTGGTTTGCTGTAGACAAAAGAAATGAATTTCATTAAGCATAATTTTAAGTAGTTAAAACAGTATTTACTTTCTAGAAGATAAAAGCATCAAAAACAAATCATTTTAGTATGTCAAAGTCAAGTATGAAACTTAAAAGAATTTAAATGATCAGCTTGCACTAAGCCACACTGCCCCCAAAGTAAACTTTAAGGAATATTTCTAGATTGATGCACAATAGCCAACTGTCACTGCTGTAGTGCTATATTGTTAACTACATCATTCTATAATTGTTAAATAAAAAGTTATAGAAAACTCTTACCCATATTGGTATTCTCCATTATGAACTGATCTGCTACTTCTAGTGAATGTTTTGCTAAACTTTCATTTTGAGTAGCAATGTAATCATAAATACAAGGTATTTGAAACATTCCATTACAAAATGTACTGGAAGAATTGGTTATTGCATAACTAAGCTCATCATAAAATAAAGGGGTGAAATTTGTAAAGGAAAATGTTGATGTGCTTTGCCCATAAGCATATGGAAATAAGCTTTCAGACTGAGTTACTGCCCCTGCAAAGAAAAAGTAAATAGCAATTTCAGTATAAAAATAGAAACAAAATTACAAATGTTCTATATAATTTGATTTGTTAAATTAAATAACAAAATACAATGTATAATAATTTAATTTTTTTAAACTGATTTTCAAAAATTTCTCACAGCTCTGTACAAAATGAAGAAGTTGTCTTTCAGACGATTTATCTGTGAGTGTAGTCCCATTAGTAAATATAAAATCATCTGTCTTGATATAATTGAAATTGCCTAAGAGCCCTCGTGTCATATTCTGATATTTCTTATCTAAGCTTACATAAGCTTCAAGAAAACCATATGATAGGGTAATTGTGACTCCAACACCTGGAGATTTAAAAATTGCATTATTTTTAACACATTTGATAGGATATAAATATAAGATATTAAAAACAGTATTAAATATATCTATAAAAGGTATTTTAAAGTATTTACTAAATTGTCAAAACTTACTTTCAGAAAATGAAACCTTCAAGGATCCATTTTGTTGTCTGATGACCATTCCCTTTTCAACAGCAAAGAATTCTGGCTCATTTTTAAATGGTGCAGAGTAATCTCTATTATTTGCATAAATAACCATCACTGAAATAGTTAGTACTTTTATAAATTTTGATAAGAAAATATTGTGTTCTTTATATACAAACTTAATCTTTTTTAATAGATTTTAAGAATTAGAAAAGAGTGGAAGCATTTTGATGTTAATATTAATTAATCTGGTAACTTTTTGTGTTTTTTTCTTACTCCAAGCAAGGATTTATAGATTTAACCTATTTTTGTGTCAATAATTGCAATAAATTTTTTTGTTCACAAGATCACATTTCTAAAAGTGAAATTAAGATGAAAACTGACGCATTGTTATAAAATAATTAAAGATCATGTACAATAAAAAACATACTTCTATCCCCAGGACTTATTTGTACTGTTAATATCATATCATCTCCATTTTTAAAAGCAAAAGCACACCAAACTGCAGCTCTTGCTTTTGTTCCATTTTTGCTTAATGCACTGCAAGTCCGACCCTTTTTATATTTAAAAAAAAAATATTAGGAGGTAATGAACTTTGTAAATGATTTGTATTACAATTATATTTTCAAAAAAATCTGTAAGGAATAGGTACTTAACTTTATTAGAACTGTAGTTAGTTAATTAATTTACCTGCATCATAAAATTGATGTCAGTTCTGTCCTTTGCAATGCCATCT
This sequence comes from Physella acuta, assembly GCF_028476545.2. Taxonomy (NCBI): domain Eukaryota; kingdom Metazoa; phylum Mollusca; class Gastropoda; family Physidae; genus Physella; species Physella acuta. Next base: position 51,107 of record NW_026733615.1, read on the forward strand.
ATCTCCAATATTTTATATTCTCCAAGGCCATTAAAAATATAAAATCGCTCATCGAAAGTAAAAATATGAGGGTCACCAAACAAAAATCCTTGGAGAAAAATTTTGAAGATTTTAAAGCATATAACAATTAGGGCCTATATAAAATAATGTATTTTTTAATATAAAAATACAAATTTTTACTAGATGATACTCATATAAGTAAGATTTCAATGTTAGATAAATATCTTATTTAAGTCATAAAGTTATATTTAACAACTTACCCCTCACCCAACTACTTGCAATACATTGTACAGTTGGTCTTAATTCATAGTATAGTTCACATAAATCAGATTGATAGCAGCACCAATTTTTTGGTTCAATATCATTCAGTTGGTGATCTCTAGAATTGTGTATTAAAGAATTGAAAGCATTGTTGCGTTGAAGGCTGCCTGCTTGTGGCTTTCTGGTTTCAAGACTGAAACTCCCATCCATACGATAGCAGCATCGCTAAAAGCAAAAGTTTAAATGTCAGCATCTGAGACTTTAAAAATATATTTTAAATGCAACAATACTACTGCCAGTAATTAATTAAAGTAATCTTATTATTTATATTAAGTACTGTTACAGATAGTAAGGAGAAAACTTGTAATATTCTTAAGCTGTTTTAAGTGTTTCAATCCTAAGGAATTAAAACTATACTAATTTTGACTCTGATAAAATCTAAATTTCTAATAATTAAAAACACGTTTCAAACCAATAGATATCCAGAAGTTTATAAAGACTAGTTTATCAGTTACTTTCTCAGTTTCAAAAGTAAACAATAACTGATGCGCTTTCACTATGATACTAAACTATTAAACTTGTAATCATATTATTAATTGCTGGTCCAGGAGTATGTAAAACATTGTTCTCTATTTTAATTTACTCTTTCAAAACCTTTTAGACCATAATAAGCAGTTGGCATATTAGAAAGAAGATTGATTCAAAACGGTATCAACATTAAACTGTAAAAAAAGTCAATAAATTGCATACTTAACATTTTTAATTTAATAGTATTAATCTTAATTTTATCAAATTACTAAAAATGTAATTTGATGCTATATATATGGCTTATATATATATATATATATATATATATATATATATATATATATATATATATATATATATATATATATATATATATATATATATATATATATTTAAACATAAACACATACTATAAGAATTTCTCACCCTTCCAAATTCACCATAATATGGCAGTAAATCAAAACAGTGACTTTGATTCTGGACATGTGTGGTTTGCACCCAAAGTGGACTATTGTAGGCCACCAATTCATTACATGGACATGCTGGCATTTCTATATTCTTATTATTGATAGCTAGAAAATGTGAAAAAGTAACAGACTAAAAATGTTTTTTAATTTAAAAAATTGGTATTAAAAATGTAAGTAAATTTAAAATCTCTTTTGATAATTTAGTTCTCAAATTTTAATTAATAATATATATATATAGGCTAAATATTAATATACAAATATAGGCTATATATATATATATATATATATATATATATATATATATATATATATATAGGCTAAAATAAAAATATATATAGAAAGAGAGAAAGTGCATAGAGAAAAATATATACAAATGTTTACAAATAAAAAGAAGTATATAGATGCACATTTAAAAAAAAAATTCATACATTTGTTGTTGCTTGTCTCTACACATACTAGAACTTTTAAATAATTATCATGTGTTTATTGCAGAACTCTTTATCTTTCAAGAAAATACAACTTTTTAAAAAAATATATATCTTTAGCAGGCTTAGTTATCTGCCATTTAAGGTTGCGCCTTTAGAGAATACAACTTTATTGTCATATCAAATATCATAATAATGTCTGATTCATGTGTAACAGATAACAAAAAGTATGATTCAAATACACTAAACACTTGTTTGCTTACCAAGCAAAACCATAATTTGCTTATGCAACGTTATTTATAGCTCATTATATTTAAATTTTTTAAAAATATAATAATTAATGTCATTTACCAATCAATTCAGCAACAGAGGCTGATCGATACCATGATCTACACATCATTTTATAGTTGTCTTTTTCTCCAACTTTGATAAACCATTGGCCAGGGGCTCCTGACAATTTAGAACCGAGAGAGTATGGTTATATTAATTCATAATAATGCTATCACTATCTGTATGTTTACTGTTTGCATTTAAACCAAAAAGACAGCACATTTTACAAGTTTGTATATTTTTTTAGCCTTTAATCTACATGCCCATAATATGTAAAAATATTTTCCAATATGTATTATTTTGCTAATAGTAAAACAAATATAATAACACCATAAACTATAACATTTAATAATCCTTATAAACTAGTTTTTAAATTTAAACTAAGCTAAATGGCTTAGTAGTCTTGAAAATCAAGGCGCAAAGCCTGGACAGAAGTTTAGAAGAGCCAGGTGTTGCCCATGTATCAGTTCCTCTCTCTCTCTCTCTCTCTCTCTCTCTCTCTCTCTCTCTCTCTCTCTCTCTCTCTCTCTCTCTCTCTCTCTCTCTCTCTCTTCGTGCAAATTTATGACAACAAGGGACAGGCATTACTATACAACATGACACCAGCTTAGTAAGCTTACTCATAGACTGTTGAAAAGAAAAGTACATTTGGTAATCCAAATGGGCTGTATGATTTAGGAGTTTTCTCTCCTACATGGGTTGGTTTCCCCAGCAATCCATTCTTATCTTACCGGTGGTTAAAAATCGAAACTCTACGGCAGGGGTCTCCAAACTACGGCCCGCGGGCCGGATGCGGCCCGCGAGATCCTCTTATCCGGCCCGCGTCGATCTCTTTGTCCACGGAACTTTGGCTGAGGAACTTTGCCCAGAAAATTCAAAGACATGCCTGGAAGAAACTGGCCCCCGAACTGAAATTTGATAGTTGATGCGGCCTTCGGACTGAAAAGTTTGGAGACCCCTGCTCTAAAGGTTTGCAACCACGCTGACCCATTTTTTAACTTAGGAAGATAATTTTTAACCTGCCTGTATTTCCCAGAACTCTGTCAAACATATAATACGACAATCTGGATGTATCGAAGTTTTGTTTTCCCCACCCAACCTCAACATTCCTTGCAGACAATGGCTTGAATTGCATAGCTCCTTGCATATATAGATAAATAGCATAGGTTGTGTAGCCATCGGTTGCAATAACGCACTGGAATGACACACGCTGAAAAAAAAAATGGAAAAGCTTATAAACATTGCGAAATAATGTTGGTTTGAAATGTTGTGTTAGTTTTAGTTTTAAGCAAGCATATTTAATATTGGCTAATAGTTGCATATACAAATTGATTATTTGTATATGCTGTATGTTAAGTTAAACTTGTGTATATATGTTTTGTGATACTGAGGGTTGGAAATTTAGTTCTATAGGAAGTCGAAAAACACCAAATACTGAAATAACACAAAATAAATAACTGCAACACGAAGCCAGAAAAATTAAATTGAATTACTAAATCTTAAACAGCTATCAATTAAACTAAGTATAATCCCCAAATATTGAAATTTTATAATTTTTTATTATGATTTTAAAAAACTAAATAATGTATCATTTTTATATAAAAAAATATAATAAACCTCTTGTTATCTACGAGGCCTAATTCCCTGTTTCTTAATTTATATAACGCTTAGCACAAAAAAAAGAAAAACAAATTGTTCTCCTGTCAACATACCTCACACAAGTTTTAATATCTAATTGGACACAGCTGCTGCTAAATTGGATAAAGCCCAGAGCACAATGCAATATTTATGTGGTTTTTGAAGTCGTGATTTGTAGTATATAGAAATTTTAGAACATTCTACCAGAAGTGATAGTGCTAGCTTTAATGGCAATATTATTTTAAAATAAATAAATCCAAATACTAAAAGTTGGAGTAGAATTCAGTGTAGGTTTATTTTATAGGACAAAAATTTTAAAAATCTACATTGGTTGTTCACTTCAAACCATTTCGGTCTATTCACTATGTCGATCTAGTTGCATAAAATGGAAAAAAATATGAGTTAGAAAATAAAGTCCATAAAACTGTACCTCGTTTCTCGTATTTCCTGTGACGGGCACTTTAACCCATGTGACTACAATAACAATGGTCGCAGTGTAGGTTGAAATGTTAGCATATCTAACAATGTCGATCTTGGCCCTTTCACATGCTTTAGAGGATGTTTCTAGCCAGCACTTGTAAACCTAAAGAATTTTGTAAAGGCATCTTCAGCATAATGATAAATATATTACTTTATCATATTTGAAAATTATACATGGACAGTAGCTTAACTATAAATAGTTTATTATTTAACGTGTTTATTAATGACTTACGTCAAACCTATTATATTTTTTACTTTCTCGTATATACGAAGTATAGAGGAAGTCTTGTAATTGTGCAAAAAAAAAAAATCGAGATTTTTGCAAATCTGGACGTTTTACACCTGACTGATACGGAAAAACATAATTTTGCAATCTTGTCCGTATGTTTGTGTGTATATCTGTGTGTGTCTGTGTGTGTGTCTGTAAACACGATAACTTGAGTACCGTTACAACTAGGTTGATGACATTTCATATATAAGTATTTTATCAAAATCGTAGATCCGTATAAACTTTTGAGCGATTTCCGATTACCGGAAGTGGTACTTTTTCTACTTTGAATTTTTTAAAAGCCTATAACTTGAGTACTATTTCTGATAGATAAATGAAATGTCACATGTAAGTAAAAGATCTAATTTTCTACCTTTTGTCAAATTTTGAGTAATTTCCGTTGACCGAAAGTACTAATTACGCTATTTCCGATTTCTCAAAAACTAATGTAAATTATTTATAAAGTACTAATAATATTATGCACATTTTATTTGGCGTTCACTGGTGTGCAATTATTTTTTCTACGAGATTTTATTCTATTTTAAAAAGTTTAAGTATTTAAAATGGATTAAAATTCATGTCTATATCCCGAGTTCCCATCCCCTGTTTTTTTATATAAGAATATTCGAGAAAGTTTAGGGAAGATCACTCCCGGTTTATTTAAATATGTAATTTACAGAAAGATATTCATACATGTTTCTAAAACTAAATATTCTAATTACTATATGTTGTTCTTTTTAAATCTCGAGTAAAATAACAGTTTTCCTTTTTGACGCAGCAAGACCCATGGTTTTACTTTGCTTTATTCGAACTATTTTAATGAGAAAAAAATTGCACACATTTCTTTTATAGTTTTCTTGTGATTTTGGATTTTAAAAAATAAAAGTAATGTGTGGAGTTCAATTCCGGATTTTGTAATTTAAAAAAAAAACGGTGATAGAGTTTTTATTATCATAACAATAGTTATTATTTTAATCTAAGATAAACTGCATGAATCTATAATCTCAGTTAATAACTAATTACACGTTGAACATCTTGTTTTTTAATTCAAAATAATGTATGAAAACTGAAAGAAAACATACATGATAATAAACCTGTCCCTCATCACCATCTTTGAGCTCAAGGTCTGTCCAGTACGGAGCTAACAGAGTTCGAGGATTTCCTTTTTTATCTAACACTGGCAGTCGTTGAGGCGTGAAACTGGAATACTCATCTCCAAAACTTATCAATCCATTCACAGAAATCTGAAAATTGCATAATGGTGTTAATATTTACCGAGCTATAATATCATTCTTCAAAGCACTAATAGACTATAACGAATATTTTTAAAAAAAACTATATTTTAATTGAAAGTTTTTTTTTCGAACTTACCCATATGTGTTGAAATAATGTGTTTTCATAAGGTATAAAATCTTCTATGTTAATTTTTGCTGAGGCGAATTCTCTGTTTCTAGGTAATGTTTCATCCATTGACAGAACTCCGTATGGATACGCTCCTGAAATGCATTCATAAAAGTTGTCAAAATAAACTTCTTCTCTGATAATTATAACATATATTCTAAATGTATAAAGATATCAATAGTTGTTTTTTTTTTATCTATCTATTACATTGTACTTTACAATAGTCTTTATGGCCAGCCAATAAACTTTACAGAATGACTCACGATGTTACTTGAAACTTATATATATATATATATATATATATATATATATATATATATATATATATATATATATATATATATATATATATATATATGTATATATATATATATATATATATATATATATATATATATATATATATATATATATGTATTTGTATGTGTGTGAGTAACTAGTGTAGTTACAAAAACAACGTAGTAGTGTATGTCAACAAGGACAAGGTCATGGCCAAAACTAAACTGAGTTAGTTATAGTTATTATACAACTGATATAAACACGTAACTGGGGTGACTAAAATTAAAATTGAATTTGACTTGTAACTTAAAGACAAACGGACAAGCTAATAGTAGAAACCATGCAATATGTGGTACCGAAATAGAATAGTTTAACATTGTTAGACGTTGTTGACAACCAGTGTTTGTACCAGTCATTTTTCTCCGGGGGGGGGGGAGGTTGGGGGCACTTGATATTTTCGGGGGGGGGGGGGCGGTCTACATTTTCCGGGGGGGGGGGGGAGCGGACACTAGTAAAAGTATATGTTTTGTTTACTATATATATTTCATCTGGTTCGGGGGGGGGGGGGCGAGGCGGTAGACTCGACCCCCCCCCCGAAGAGATGCCTGGAAGAAACTCTGTTGACAACACCGGATGTGCAGCTGGGTGTATATATGAGCTGCGTTACTTTTGGGTAGAGAATGAGATATAAGATTTAAAGGTAGAAATAGAAGATGTGTGCTTCGAGGAAAAGCCCTGTGAGAGAAAGATTGCAAGTAAGAAAATGGATTGAACGCAGAGACATGTGTTAGTAGATTTAGATACGGAGCGATACAGTGTGTGGACCTTTGACATTGGAGGTCTGTTGAGATTCACCGAATTATCTGAACTGTGATTATCATGAAGGAACAAAGTGTTGTCAGCTTATCAGAGTGAGTTTCTTTATATAAGGTGGATCGGTGCCAAATGAGGTGTCCGCGGCCTAGAGGCGGGAGCTCCTAAGCCGCGGGCGAATACCTACAGACAGGTGGTTAGACACCTGTCGCATTTGAGTGCCGTGAGAAGGGTCGCACAAGACCTAACAAAGTAGGTTACACGTCTGCTGCTGCTTGGTCACACACACACACACACACACACACACACACACAAACACACACACACACACACACACACACACATGAATTTAGCCATACAATTTTTTTCAGTAAGTATACAATTAATTAATACAGCATTCCACTAATTAAACTGTTAAATGGGCGGAAAAGTTATTTTTGTCAAATTTGAATTTTTTTATAGACAAGATCGAAAACACGATACGTTAAAGCAAAATAATAACTCTTTGAATATGGGTCGTCCATAAATGACGTCACACTGGGAGGGGACAAAGGGCCTTTAATTTTGTGACGGTGTGTAATGAGAAGGAAAGAGGGGGGGGGGGGCAATTTAGATGGTGTGACATCACACTTTTGAATTATAAGAAAAACAATTTTTTGGGAACGAATTTTAGATGTTAGTTCGCGGTTTAGAAAACTGTTTTAATAAATTGTAATAGAAATTGATTAAAATACTCTATGTTTACAGAGTTTAGACCTGATTTTGGAAAATATCGATGTTTTAAGAAAAATCCAGCTGCAATTTAGAAGGGGCGGTGTTGTAGGCTGAGGTGTGAAGTCATATTGAGGGATGGTCTGGTTTTTATGACGGTGTGTGACGGAGGAGAAGGGGAGGTAAAAATCGTCCAAAAAAGCGTGACGTCATTTTTAAAATCAATTTTAAAAAAAATGTTTATTAATTCCCGGAGCAAATGGACTTTTGTATGTTTTTTTTACTGAAAGTAGGCTACACTATTATCGGTTATGGTTTATTTCAGATACTTTTACACTTGAGAAGCACTTGAAACTGTCAATGGAAGGGATGTACTAGCAGTTTCTGGGAGTCACGAGGAAACTAGTGAACGGACAAATATTATATATATATATATATATATATATATATATATATATATATATATATATATATATATATATATATATATATATTGTTAAAGTTCATTGTTTGGGAAAAGAAGTGATTATAGTCTTAACAAAAATATGTTCAGGTTTCCTACAGATGCGATATTGTTATATATCTTCTTTTAAATATTGCATTTTAACATTTGCTAAGCTTCAGCTGTTTGTAAAGTTTAATGTGCTACTTATGAAACGAAGTTTTACAAAATAAACAAAGATTTTGCACGAACAGTGACAAAAACTGAGCAACGAACAGTCCAAATAGAAAACATACATGTGATTTGGTAGGAATCGGTATAATGTTGCGTGAAAAGTAATGGTTATTCCATAATTTATTAAACTGCCAACTAGTAAGTAAATAAAATATTTACACAGTTTTTATTTAAATCCAATACAGTTAGGCCAGAAATCTTAAAAACCTGAATATCAATATTTCATATAATTATATTTGTGTCAGATATATTTTATAACTGGCAAATTGAACATACATCTAAATGTTAGAAAAAAAGTGTATTTATTATTGTATAAGTAATGATTCATGGTTAATGTAAAATAGCTTATCCAAACTTACGTGGCTCAGATGGCCTGCATAGAAAAAAAATTATTAGAATATAATTATCATCAAAATAGTAGATTTGAATAGGGGTCCATTTACTAGATATCCTTCAGACCGTTTAGTGGGTAGACTCCGAAACAAAATTGGTTCTTAATACTTCTCAGGTAGCAATTATTTCTGTATAGCTTTTCAAAGGGGCAACGTATGTGTTTCCAGAAAAAGTTTAGTGGAGGTATTTTGATTTTGGTACTATGATAACAGCGGCCATCATGAAAATTAACGTATTCATAAGATTTCAACTGTTCATGAAGTATTATACTTTTATAGTCCAATAAAGTATTTTTCATAAAATTCTAACAAAGTTAAAGAAACTCAACATAAAATTTAGGTGTAGGCTAATTTATTTTGAATTTTCTAAATTTGGTTGCGGTAAAAACAGTAAATAACGGTGTGTGAAAATAATAAAATTTAATGTTATCACCGGACCCAAAATTTTAAAAAGTTTAAATATCATACTTTATCATACTTTATAAACTGTTTGTATCCTACGAACGGTTAATTTTTTTCAAGATTTGTTAATATACCTAAGGTAAACTGTAGAAAAATAATTGTTTTCTGAAAATTATAAACAGATTTTTCCCGGAACATAAATTAAAAAAAAACTCAATATCAAGGACTTTTTTTTTCAATTGCTAATTATGAGTGTCCATAGCTAGCATAATAACATGATAGTGATACCTTTCTCTTTGAGGGGAGGGGGAGATTGGTGTTGCATTATTTCAAGACGTATGAAATTGGGCTAAGTTTGATTGCGATCAGATTCGGCAAAACATATGTAAGCAAATATATTATATCCCGTGTACAAGTAGGCCAATTACTACACTTGTGCGCTTAACTAGCAAAATGTTATAGTAAATTCATCACATTACCAATCCAAAATAGTTTGAAAAAAACATTTATGTCTATTGTGTTATGTTTTGCTAAAGAAAATTACCCACTTGCAGTGCCATTCAATCATGTTGCCGTTTACTGGCTCACATATTTCGTACGTCTCACATGTTATGCAGTTAACTGCTTCTGCAAAATAAATATATAGAACCTTGTGGATTAGTTTTGTAGCATTTACCTTATATTTACCTAAAAATTCAATGATAATTTAATAATAATTCTCATTAAACTGTATGTAGAAGAAAAACGAATTCTAATTATCAGGTCAATTATGTAGGTCAATAGTATATATGTTTGCACATTATCAGAGTCATACATGACAATAATATAAGTAAATTAAATATATATATATATATATATATATTGGACAATGATTTATATCAAAGTATAAATACAAAGAATCAAAACAAAATAATATATAATCGACTACTCACGCATATTATTCGTGACATTTTCTAACTGTGCTAATACGACTTTGTAATTTGAATCTATTACTCTCATGTTGATCAAGGCCTTGGCTATTACCAACCGGATTTCAGCATCAAACACATTGTCGTATTCGTGTACAGAATCAAAAAGGTATATTTCAAACTCTACGATGGTGAAGTTTGTACTTGATCTGGTATTTAAGTGTTAAAAAGTATATATATATATATATATATATATATATATATATATATATATATATACGTATATGTATATGTATATATATATATTCATACATACAGATATACATATGTATATATATATATATATATATATATATATATATATATATATATATATATATATATATATATATATATATATATATATATTTAATACATGAAGTTACAATGGACACTGTGACCCAGTATGGGGCGGATTCGTGGATGACATGCATATACCGAAACTTGACTTGATTACCGTTGTGTTATATTTTCAAAGTGTTTATTGGTTGTATTAAAATCTTAATTTATATGTGAAAACTTAATATTGATCACTTTCAGACTAATGTTTATTTATAACATATCATTTTGAAAGATGTAATAGGCCAGGAGAAAAATTAAATTAAACTTAAACCCTTTACAAAAAAATATGCAAATGATGTCAATTTATAGGTCTACTCATTACTTACATTGAAAGATGACTTACAGAAAAATAAAAAAAGCAGAAAAAACAAACCTTTAAAGTTTTTTTTTTTATGTTGGAAAAAATCTTATTGGTATGGTTTGATAAAATGCAATATGTTAGGTAAAACACAGTATTTTAAATACTACCTTTTATTATTTTTATACTATTGAAATACTGTTTACTAATTAATATTTTTGATCAATAGCAGTTTAGAAGCCGCTTTCTTTGCGTTATTGATTGCTTTTATGTTTTCGATTGTGTTTGCATTTGTGTTTGTGCTTGCGTTTGTGTTAGCGTCAAGTTTTCCATCGTGTTTATGTTTTGGGTTTGTTTGGTTCTTGTTAGCGTTATGTTTAGAGCTAAGTTTAGCAAATAGACATTTAATTGGAAAAATAATATATCTCCCATACTCGGACAATGCCGGGCATATGCTGCTTAATAAACACACTAGTCACGGTCCGATGCAGATAGGTTTTTGCAGAGGCCAGTGAGTTGACGATAACATTATAGCTCACGATTAGGTTTCTGCGGAAAAAAATGCAAGTGTATGTGATTTTATAATAAATTAATATAACACCATTAATTCTTACCTTAGCATATCAACTCCAAAATACGTATAGGTCAAATGTGTATACGCCATTCTTTTAATGTATGGGTCCAGGTATGTCTTAAGCTGTAAATAACATTGTTTAGACTACATAATGTATTCAAG
>NW_026733615.1:67500-157500 GCF_028476545.2 Physella acuta
ATACATTTCAAATCTGGAGTGTTAAGAAGATATCTACACTTATAAAGCGTAACCAACCTTTGATGTAATGGCTTAAGTCTTCATCCATTTCTGTGAACCTTTGGTTTGTTGTTTCTGTAGTGGTGGATGTTTTACTCGAACGTTTTGGTTTAGCTGTTAATAGATTGTAGCTGATTCATTGCCATAAAAAAAAAACACGAGTGCTTACAAGAGAAAACATAAAAGTAAACAAATTACTAGTTACATCATTTACATACTGTCGTTTTGATAAAATGTCATCTATTTACTGATTGCGACACATTTCCATTTTTTTTCTTCTAATAACACACAGCATAAAATGTGTAAGAATAAATGACATATAACGCGTTTCTAAATATTTTGAGAACGAGACCTAAATTTATATTCTTAAAATGTTTATTTTTACCAAATTTGTTTTCATCAGAGGTAAACAATACCTTTTTCTTTTCTTTAAAAACCTAACTTGATAAAAGCATTTCTATTTGATTTAAAACTACTAATTCGCAATAATGTATTGCCAAAACAAACATCGACACCCGAAGATAATTTTTATAGACGTGTAATGACATACAAAAAATGCTATATAATTTAAATAAACAACAAAGGCAATGATTTATTTACATTTTTAAAAAATCTTCTAAAAATAACCTTAAACACACCTGTAATTTCTATAAATATTTCCTCGACAGTAACGTCATCTAACAACTCTGACCATAATGGCTTCCTAGTTGTTACATCTAGTTTCTCCTCACTTGGTGTGTTGGAATTATTCCGTCTGACTCCTGCTTCAGTGATTAAATTGTATTAATCAAACAATCATTTTATATTAATCTACATATTACCATGTAACAGAGCTTCAGTTGTGATATTGGTGGTGGTCAACCACTGGAGTTAATTGCTGACCCTCAGAGAAAACAAAAAACACGCTTTTTTGAGTGAAGCTAGTGAGACACGTTTTATTGTACAGCTAAGCGTAGCCACTCGTCACACAAACCACTACCGGGTAAACGAGGTGTAATATGGCTAATCTGCCATATTTGACTTATAGTTAGTTATGGAGGCAATGATGACAAACTAAAAGATATAATGATTGACGTGAAAATATATGATGACTAGCTTGACGACCTATTTGTTCTATATACTTCCATTCAAGCTACTTGTAGCAGAACATCAGGACACGACAGCTCAAAGACTCATTCACTCCACCCCGATAACCAGGAGGACACATGACTCGACAGAATACCGGTTCAATTCGCTTGCGAGAGCAAACAACACACATGTGAACTAGCTGACTAACAAGGCCCGCAGTCCAGTTAGATTATGACCCTTAGATGGTTACACCTTTTATGTGTTACAATAGCCTTTACTGTTGTTTATATATATTTATGCTAGGTGGCTTGTAATCGCAGAGGCATAGCGACCCTTCCCGGCGCCCGGGGACAAACTTTCAATTTGGTGCCCCCCCCCCCCCTCGGGATTTGCACCCCCTCCCTCAAACTTTCGATTTACACCCCTACCCCGCTCAAGCTATTTATAATACAACAATGCAGCTAAAATGACATTTTAATTTGTTTATTCGACGCATTTTGGCGCCCGGGGACATATGTACCCCCCTCCGCCCCCTCGCTACGTCTCTGTGTAATCGAAAAAAAAACTTTACACACATTATAAATGCATTCGTTCGTTTATATAGAAATGTTAGCGTTATTTTTTATGTCCCTATATATTTATTGATGTATGTGTGTGTATGTCAAATAACTCTTATGCAGCAAAGTGGCCGATATGTTTCTGTTTTAATAAGATTTACAAATAGGGTAATACAACGCTTTTATAGATACATGAATGAACAGCTGTAATTTAAACTTGGTAGGGGCATGCTGTTTTAGGATTTGTCTACATGTGCTCGCTCACAGCTTTACGTACTTAATTAATCCATATTCTGCTAGCGTCCCACTTATGGGACGCTTGTAAAAAAAATTGCTAAAATTTATTAAAAACTAGTTAAAACACAAATTATGTTTCATTGTATTTGAAAATGGCTAGACTATTGAATTTGTGTGTGTTTTGTGAAAAAATTTAGAAAAATTTTAAAGTGCCGGATTCGCAGGACTTGTCAAAATGGCGGAAAAAAGAAAACATGCGCACAGGAAAATGCATATCTTCTAAAATATTAACATTTTAAGTGCAAAATACATTTGAAACTTGTAGCAGTACCATATTTCTATCTGATAAAAATTTAAGAGTAACAATTTTTTTTTACTACTTCGTTATATCAAGTGTACAACAAGCGTCTCCTAAGTATGACGCTAGCAACGAATGGCCCCATGTAGTTTGTTACACAAACGTCACATTTATTGGACACTAGCGAGAAACACAGATGCAAATGTTTATGTTACATGATTATTTATGGTGAAACAATTGTTGACTATGTTAACTGTTGACTTTGGGGTGTTAAGTGGTATTTATAGATATTTAATTATGGCATTGAGCTATATTTTCTTATATATTATTGTATTAAAAAATTGCAAATATTGAAAACTTACATTTTATTTTTAAATTTTCAGAATTACACTTACCTAAGTATTTAATACCATTGAATATAAACTAATTTAGTATTGCTTAAATTTACTAGCGCGTGATATTAAAATTATAAAAAACCAGAATAATAACAATGGCCACGATTTAGGTGAAATGATTCAGTCATGGGGGTTGGTTAATAACAGATGGAAAGACTCTTCATATAAGAGAGCTTAAGCTACATATAGCAGAAATGTGAATTAGCTGTGTACTGTTGTCATGCCCCAATAATATTCCCCTCCAAAGGTTCCCGATACCAGTTTTACTTTGTTAACTTTTTAAGGAGATTTCTGGTGTTATATTGGGAGCTGTTCGAATAATGAGGTGCATACATGGATGAGAGCCATGAACACTCAATACAAGCCCCCAGAGACGGATCCGTGCCGTAGAAATAAGATGTCTGATGTCCTAATGTACACCTGTGAGGGGGGGGGGGAATAGCGAGGGTAACAAAAGAGAAGATGGCTGGATGACATCTGGGACTAGACCGGATCGTCTTTTGCAAATTTACTGAGGTCAGAGTTTCTTTCAGGCATCATTTCGGAGGAGGGGGGGGGGAGTGGCTCTGCGCCCAGAACGAAATGGAATTTATATACAATACATACTTTTACAAATGTCCACCCTTCCCCTGAAATTTAAGTCCCCATCCCTGAAAATTTCAAGTACGCTCCCCAAAAAATCAATTATTTATATTTAATTATATTACAGTTTCGATGAATAATAACAATATTTGTGATCATGTGTGTATAATTAGATGTACTAGTCACAGCTTTACTTATTTCCAAGTGTTATTCACTTTGATGGATGCTAGATTGAAAGAAAACTAGACTTTTGAACATAATTTCTGCATTTTAGACCATGGTATGGCTAATCCAATTGATCATTATCAGTATTTTTAGCTGTCCTAAACAATGTAATCATTGGTCTAACAATACAAAATCAGTATACAGCTTAATTTTCGCGTGATTAGCCATATTTCGTGATAAATGATTTTATTTTTCAATAAATGTACATGGGGCCGTTCGTTACTAGCGTCCCATTTATGGGACGTTTTTAAAAAAATTCGATATTTAAAAAAGTATCGATTTAAAAAAAAATCTATAGTCATTCTTTCATTCAGTGCCCAAAAGCTAAACCATATCAAAAAATTATAAAAATTTGAGACCTTGGGATAATATGGGTTAAATCAACTATAAATACACACAATATTAAATGGAAAACATTACAGCGTTACGAAGGCTTACCTAAACTACTCGACTCGATTTACCTAACTCTAGTATGTAGGTTTGCCCGATAGTCCGCTTAACTCGAATGGATGCGTTACTGAAGTTTTTAAAGGCAATGGAAATTGATAAAAATTTAGATCACACGCTATTGATTTTGTATGTCGAGATAAAAAAGACAGGTTAGCTCTAATTCACCTGCCTAATTGACCGTCAGAAAATACTGCATTCTTTATTAGGTTAATTCAAGAAAGCACAAACGTTTTGATATTTTAATCTAACGCTGTGTGTATTTTTTTCTTTTATCGCACCCTGGCAGAACTTGACATTGGTAATGTTATTCAGAACTTAAAGGTGAAATTTGATCACGTCACGACATATAATATACTAGACTTACTGTATCTGGTGCATGACGATAAGAACACGGTTCCAGCACATGGGTTTTTTTTCTCTAGGTCACGGAATCATTCCCAAAACCGTAGGTCATTTTTTTTGCTTGGCAGGTTTTATAAAAATAAAGACTCAAGTTGTTTTTAAATTTTAAAATGAAACATCTCAGTTTTTAATATGTTTCGTTTTAAATGTCAGTAATAGAAATAGCGTGTGATTAATAGTGTGATAATAAAAAGTGTGAATATAAGAATCACACTTTTAAAAATGTTCAAATTTTAATTGGTGCACTTGTTTATTTTCAAGACAATATATCAGTCTAACTCATGGGTCTCCAAACTTTTCGGTCCGAGGGCCGCTTTAACTATCAAATTTCAGTTCGGGGGCCAGTTTCTTCCAGGTATGTCTTTGATTTTTCTAAGCAAAGCTCCTCAGCCATAACCAACAAACGATTTTTCCTTGGACAAAAAGATCTCCGCAGGCCGGATGATAGGACTTCGCGGGCCACATCCGGCCCGCGGGCCGTAGTTTGGAGACCCCTGGTCTAACTGAACATAAATTAGATACCAAAGCTACAGTATACCCCATAGAAAGAACATTCCATCTGATCTTACCTGTATTGTTTAAAGTGGTGTTCATCGTTTCTGTAAAATCCTCATGCAGTTGCTGGTTTCCAATACCTGTAATTTCTTTGCTCTTACTTTCATTCGCGTTTATAACTACATAAGAAACAGTTATAACATAATTAATTTTGAATGAATAAAAAACTTAATAAATACAATCGTTAAAATATACATATAGAGGTTCCTACATTGTTACCCAGAGGCAGACAAATTGAGACACTTGATATTGTGCTATAAGCACACCGTTTATTTGAATTCTTGAGAAAAAAAAAACACCTTTTGAAAGGATACTGGCGGAGTTTCATTTTAATTCAAATAAAAAAGAACAACTTTTATCTGAACCTGATTTCTCTTCTATGGTGCTCGCTGCCTCTTCTAAAAGTACGGACAGGTTCCCATAGAGTAGGTGTTGGTTTCCCAGTTCTATGCTTGAATTGCTAATACTTTCATTCTGCATTAAAACTGAAAACAACGAATATTAAGTCTACTTAGAAGTGCATGTACGCTTGCGTGAGAAATTGTGCACTGGGGTTTAGTGTGTGTGTGTGTGTCTGTGTGTCGGTGTGTGTGTCGGTGTGCCTGTTTGTCTGTGTGTCTGTGTGTGTATCTGTGTTTGTGTGTGTGTGTGTGTCCGTCCGTCCGTCCATCCGTCCGCCTGTCTGTCTGTCTGTGTCTGTTTGTCTGTCTGTTTATGTGTGAGTGTGTGAGTGTGTGTGTTCGCAGGTTACCAGATTCTATCCGGCACCAAAAAAAAAAATAAATTATAAAGCTAAAGCAGCTTTTGAAAATCACCTGTAGCGTTTACAGTTGTTTCCCCTGTTTCCATATCCCAGTCATCTTCGTCAATCATGTCACTGATGTTTGTATTTGTTTGAATCAAGAAATCGTTTTTGAATTCTTCTTCTATATCTCTCATTAGAAGATCCTTTAGCGCCTCAATATTACTTGCTGAAATGTTCCTTTCGTCGAAATCATTATTATATTCTAGAAAAAAAAAAGGCAAATAATGATCATCATTGTTGTTTAGGACAGTGTTGTATAATCTATATATTAACAGCACGTTTTTTATATACAAAAGTTATTTGAAAAGTAAGATGAGTAGGCTATACAACACATATATATACACACTATCTCTAACATAAATACGCACAAAAACAAACGTACACGTATACAATCCTTACCACTATTTGTTTTGTTTCTTTCCAAAGCACATATCACTCCAAATATACATATAGTAACACACAGAATGGCTGTAAACTTCATTTTTTTACATCCAGGAGAACTATCTATGTCACCAGCATCTAATGTCGAAGAAAATTAAGTTTTGTAAACAGTATCTCAGAAAGACATATTTAAATATAAACTCCTCGGCGATAATTTAATATAACATACAATAGCCAAAATACGTATTGTCTATAATTAATTTAATGCTTTTAATTTACCTGTAAATCAATCAAAATGAATACACTGTAATTTATTTTAATGAGAGACTTTTCTAAACTTCTGCCACAAACACAAAACAGAATAATATTTCCCACGAGCCGTGCACAAATCTTGTTCAAGCGTCAACGGTAATCATATAACAAACACACTATTTAAAAACATTGGGTTGCCCACGGGATAACTGAAGCCTAGCCAGTTGAAACCAGCGTATTTACCAGTTTGTAAGGGGAAGCAACAGGGAAGTAGAACAAGTTTTGACATAAAGGAATCTTATGTCATTGCTGTGATGTTTTTACTTGTAATAGCATTTAAATATCATAAGTGATATGAACCACGTGACATAAGAAGTAGAGGCGTAGCTTGTGTTGTGTAGGGCGAGAAAGTCGGTTAAAAAAAGCTCATTCTGAGATGCATAACGTAATTTTACACAGTATTGAGACGGAAGAGCAAAAAAAAAATGTACAACATTTCCAAATTTTTAAAGAGCCACTATCATTTTTATGCACTTCAAGCATGGAGCCATTGCCACGGCGTTGGCCACAGCACAGTAGTGGGGCTGGGCCCACTACCCAGAGCCTCTTCCATGCATGTTATGAGGGGCGGGGTGAAAGGGGTCTCCCTCCCCCCGATCGAAATAGAATTCATATTGAAAATATATGCCTTTAACGATGGCCGCCCCATCCCCCTTCCTGGAAATTTTAGTACAACCCCCCTGGAAATAAAAGTCTCAAAGAAACGAAAAGTGCTAATGCCCAGCGACTGTCAGCTGACCATATACGTTTTACTCCACCTATTTTCTTTGTTTTTCATTTTGTTAAAAGTTATCTTTGTTTTTACAGTATAAAACTTATTGTGTATTGAAAAAGATAATATAATTATTATGGAACTGGAGAGCTGCATATTTACACAAAAAAGAGCCGCATGCGGCTCGCGGGCTGCAGGTTGCCGACCTCTGGTATAAGTCAATGGTTTGTTACATGGGATCTATATCAATCGAACCCCATCGGTTCGGCGGAAGTCAAAACCCACACCCGACACACATGATTTATGATTGGATTCTGTCAGTGCGGATGATAAAAGTATTACGAAGGGTTCGGCGAATATGCATATAAATCTCGTGGGGTTCGGTAACACCAAAATACTGGTCTAAGTTGAAACAATGGACTACCACGTGACTTTGCTGATTGATTTCAATGTTGTCTACAGCAATTTGTGTGACACCTAATTAAATGTGATTGGTAAAAAGCTCACACCTCTTCAAATTAATGGAGGGTTGGGGGTGGGGGACGGCTTTTTCGCTAACGTCAATATCTATATATAAATGGGTGGGGGCGCAAAATCGATAGTTCGCCCCCCCCCCGCCCCGGGCGCCAAAATGGGTCGCTACACCTCTGATTAGAAAAAATCATATACAATTAGAAATATAAGGCACGAGAATGAGAAATAATCAAATGCAATAATACATATTTCAAACATGACGTACGAATGATTATATGCAAGACGTAATGGAAAGCCGTTATACCCGAAGCTAAGGATATGAGAAAAAGTGAAAAAAATGACTGTAATATTGTTCACAAAAATAAATTTGGGCTTCTTTAGTTCTAGCTTTGACGTCCACACATATACAATCTAACAACATACTTACTGTGAAATGCATCGCTTCTTTTAAAATCATTTTATGTAGATTAAGGTAAAGATATTACAGTTGCTTCCTTTTATCATACCAGCAAGATTAAAACGTATATGAAACTGATCTTTTTGTGTCAAGAAAAATAGCCTAATCGTAAAATCATTAAAACAGTTATATAAGGATCGGCTAAATAACAAATACGTACGTTAAGCTTGATGATTATCCTAATTATAGAAACATAACTATTGAGCTGACACACCTAGAGCATTAAAATACATTCGATACGGATAGTTAACCAAGCGTGCCCCCTTGTGACTTGATCATGTGCCAGACACCAGGAAGTTTTCGATTCCAGACATGACATTCATTCGTTGGGTATAACCAGTGTTTCTTCCAGACTTTTTTCTCCGGGGGGGGGGGCACTAGAAATTTTCTGGGGGGGGGGGTTGACTTTCTTTGGAGGGGGGGGGCGGACACTATTAAAAGTATATATTTTCTATATAAATTATATACATTTCGTTTCGTTCGGGGGGGGGGGGGCGGTAGAATTTTTTCGAGGGGGGGGGGTGCAAAGCCCCCCCCCCCCGAAGAGGTGCCTGGAAGAAACTCTGTGTATAACACAAAAACGTTTATATGCAAATAAGCTAGTTTTTTTTTTAATTTAGCATTGGTTTACCAGATTAATGTTAATAAATATTAATAATCAATACAAATAATAGTAAGTAAAAGTTATATTTCGTACCTTGCTGTCAATCGGGCAGGTGAAGTAGAGTTAACCTGTTAAAATGATTTCGGCATATCGAGGGATAGTGTGGTCTGCACTATGACCAACCGCCTTTAAAGCATATTACGAGCTGGTATTTTCCCGTTTAATCTGATTAGCGGTTTTGGTATTGGAAGGGATCCCCATTGTTACAATGACTTTGATTTTCAGCCAGCTTTTCTTTTTGGATTTGCTTCCATAGTCTATGTCCAACCAAGAACATACTACAATGCAGCAGTTGTTTAATTTTAGAGCCTCATCTGCTCGAGGGTTCGTACACGAGATTTTTCAGTTTAGCAACCATGAGCTTTACCGACTCGACCACGCCGACCCCTTACATACCCGTTTAATTTACACGATTAAAACGACGACAACCTAACATGCCTAATTGAATATTAGAAAATACCAGAAATAAGCATGTCGTTTATTTTAATTTATTTTGTTGTAGCTATGTACTGTGTAAAAACCTGTTTAAATCAGAACATTAACAAAAACATCTAATTGTTACGTCCCTTACATGTCCCCGGCTTGTGTGTGTGTGTGTGTTGTGTGTGCTGGAACGACAGGTACCCTCCCTTTTGTGTATCGTTGAAGCCCTTGTTTGAGTCAAAAAATAAGTACTGTATTCCTATAACTTTTCATTTTAATTTTTATATTATTTTATATTATTTCAATGACTTAGCTAAATTTATCGTGTTTTCTGTAAACTAAAATAAAATCTCATTGTACCGACATAAGTGTAATTACAGCCAAGCTGCAGGAAGTGAATTGACGAGGGCACAACCCTGTAATATTCCACGTCCGTCTTTCCCACACTTTTCCTTATGATATTTTATGTTCAACCCGCAGCCCCACATTTGAATGACTGGGGGTGTTAAGTCATGCGTCGTGCCCAGGGAAACTTATCTCAGTCACCAAGTGTAAATTTAGAAGACTTAAAGTCGACGTATAGCTAGGAAATTTTTAAATTTATTTTTAACCCATATTATCCCAAGGTCTCAAATTTTTATAATTTTTTGATATGGTTTAGCTTTTGGGCACTGAATGAAGGAATGACTATGGATTTTTTTTTAAAATCAATACTTTTTTAAATATCGATTTTTTAAAAAACGTCCCATAAATGGGACGCTAGCAACGAACGGCCCCATGTACATTTATTGAAAAATAAAATCATTTATCACGAAATATGGCTATTTACGCGAAAATTAAACTGTATACTGATTTTGTATTGTTAGACCAATGATTACATTGTTTAGGACAGCTAAAAATACTGATAATGATCAATTGGGTTAGCCATACCATGGTCAAAAATGCAGAAATTATGTTCAAAAGTCTAGTTTTCTTTCAATCTAGCATCCATCAAAGTGAACAACACTTGGAAATAAGTAAAGCTGTGACTAGTACATCTAATTAGACATACATGATCACAAATATTGTTATTATTCATCAAAACTGTAATATAATTAAATATAAATAATTGATTTTTTGGTGGGCGTACTTGAAATTTTCAGGGGTGGGGACTTAAATTTCAGGGGAAGGGTGGACATTGGTAAAAGTATGTTTTGTATATAAATTCCATTTTGTTCTGGGGGGCAGAGCCCCCCTCCCCCCCTCCGATATGATGCCTGAAAGAAACTCTGCCCTCAGTGAATTTGCAAAAGATGATCCGGTCCAGTCCCAGATGTCATCCAGACAATCTTCTCTTTTGTTACCCTCGCTATTCCCCCCCCCACCCCTCACAGGCGTACATTAGGACATAAGACATCTTATTTCTAGGGCACGGATCCGTCTCTGGGGGCTTGTATTGAGTGTTCATGGCTCTCATCCATGTATGCACCTCACTATGCGAACGGCTCCCAATCTAACACCAGGGATCTCCTTAAAAAGTTAACAAAGTAAAACTGGTATCGGGAACCTTTGGAGGAGAATATTATTGGGGCATGACAACTGTACACAGCTAATTCACATTTCTGCTATATGTAGCTTAAGCTCTCTGATATGAAGAGAGTTAACCAACCCCCATGACTGAATCATTTCACCTAAATCGTGGCCATTGTTATTATTCTGGTTTGTTATAATTTTAATATCACGCGCTAGTAAATTTACAGCAATACTAAATTAGTTTGTATTCAATGGTATTAAATACTTCAGTAAGTGTAATTCTGAAAACTTAAAAATAAAATGTAAGTTTTGCAATTTTTTAATACAATAATATATAAGAAAATATAGCTCAAGGTCATAATTAAATATCTATAAATACTACTTAACACCCCAAAGTCAACAGTTAACAAAGTCAACAATTGTTTTACCATAAATAACCATTTAACATAAATATTTGCATCTGTGTTTCTCGCTAGTGTCCAATAAATGTGACGTTTGTGTAACAATCTGCATAAATATAGGTCAAGGTCATAATTAAATATCTATAAATACTACTTAACACCCCAAAGTCAGCAGTTAACAAAGTCAACAATTGTTTCACCATAAATAACCATTTAACATAAACATTTGCATCTGTGTTTCTCGCTAGTGTCCAATAAATGTGACTTTTGTGTAACAATCTACATGGGGCCATTCGTTGCTAGCGTCCCACTTATGGGACGCTTGTTGTACACTTGATATAATGAAGTAGTAGAAAAAAAATGTTATTCTTAAATTTTTATCAGATAGAAATATGGTACTGCTACAAGTTTCAAATGTATGTTGCACTTAAAATGTTAATATTTTAAACGATATGCATTTTCCTGTGCGCATGTTTTCTTTTTTCCGCCATTTTGACAAGTCCTGCAAATCCGGCACTATAACATTTTTCTAAATTAATTTTTTTCAAAAAACACACACACATTCAATAGTCTAGCCATTTTCAAATACAATGAAACATAATTTGTGTTTTAACTAGTTTTTAATAAATTTTAGCAATTTTTTTTACAAGCGTCCCATAAGTGGGACGCTAGCAGAATATGGGTTAATGGGTTTTTTTAAAAGCATTGATGGAAAACGTAACTATTTTATCTTACAATCAGAAATGTTTGTTATTGGGGAGTGGGGGTGGATAATGGAGGTCCGTAATGACGGTGTGTGATACGGAGGGGGGGGGGGGGGGGGGTCAGATTGTGTGAAGTCTCACTTTTGCATTATAAGAAAGTTATGTTAGAAAACTAATTTTAACAATTAAAAAATCTATGTGGATCGAGATCAATCAGAATTTTTAGAAACAACAATAAATTTTTACACTACAATTTGAGGGGAGTTGTTGGCTGAAGTATGACGTCATTTTTGTTTGAAGGGGGGGAGGTCTGGCTTTTTGTGACAATTTGTCACGGAGGGGAGGATGGACGTAAAAATACGTAAATAGGCGTGACGTCATATATAGATGATCAAAATTATAAAACTTCTTTAATGCTGTGTGCGCTAATGTTGTACTGTAGCCCAGTAGCGTTGGCAGGTAAAGCTCCAGCAAAGTTTAAGCAGGGTCTACGTCTTTTCTACAGATCAGCGCCGGTAGTTTTCGTCTCTTTCATATTTCTCACCTTAGGGAATCTTTTACTACGACGTTTTATTCAGTTTTTCTTTTCTTTTAAATATCTCTCAAGTGAAACATTGACGCCCACCCCCTCACAAGCATGTCCACCGTCTCACGAAAAAACAAAAGAAAACATATAATTCAACCAGAAATTTCTAGTACTCCCCTTCCCCTTGACAAAATATCTAAAAGAAACCCAGGCTTTATTTAACTCGGTAATATTAATGTAATATACCGTAACGAAATCTTGCTCTAGAATTCTACAGTTTGTGAATTTATTAGTCACATCTAGGTCTAGAATAACCCGATTTAACTCTTACCCTACTTTCATCCTATTCTAACAGAAACCTGATTTAAACATGCTAATAAAAATGGGGGGGGGGGGATCAGAGTTTCTTCCAGGCATCTCTTCGGGGGGGCAAAGCCCCCCCGAAAAATTTTTACCGCCCCCCCGAACGAAATGAAATTTATATAATTTATATAGAAAATATATACTTTTAACAGTGTCCGCCCCCCCCCCCGAAGAAAGTTTACCGCCCCCCCCGAAGATTTCAAGTGCCCCCCCGGAGAAAAAAGTCTGGAAGAAACACTGGGGGGGATTCGAATTTATTTTCTATAAGCTAATAATATTCCTTAAGGTACATTTCCCTAGAAGCAACATCATATAACAAAGTCGGTTTGCTGTAGTTAAATATGTTCTTTTTTCCTTCACAGGAAGAAATAAAATATTTATATATATTCTTTGCACCAACCAGTCCGTCATATTTAAACTATTTTACGGATGTGCTTGAACTTTGGGCTGCTTTTTTTCCATATCTGCGTGTTAAAGTACAACGATTTCCCTTCCTCTCAAAGGTAATTAAAAACACCTTTATGATAACAATCTTTAAAAGCACTCAAAATAAAATAAAACACAGTTTCTGCTTAAGATATAAACTAGACCCAGTTTCCAGCTCGCAAATGGTCTATCTGCTGCAAAGGGACAACAATCCAATATCCCAGGTGTCCGTTCAAAAACCCGCTGGACAATAAACCCCTGGACCTAAACCATCGATTTAAACCCCTTCGACTTAAACCCCCGGCGATATAAATTCCCTGGACACAAAAAAAACAATCGAGGTTTATATAAAGAAAAAACAAAAATATGACGAGAAACAAAATTAATAATTAAAAACAAAACAAACTTTAGAAAAAACAGTATTTTATTAAACATAAAAAAGAGATATTGTACGCGATGCCTCTCAAATACTCAATAATAATGGGCTTATTAAAATTTTTAACAGCTGTTTAAATTCGAGCGCTGCTTTCAAAATTTTTTTTTCTGTTTTCGTAACCAGTGACCTGAATTCATCTGTGTATAATAAACCTCTTGGAGCGATTTTGCCTGTTTGATAAGGTCAATCATAATAGAAGTTATACGATTTGTGGAGAAATACATTTGATGTTATATTTATACCATGCTTCTGTGTGCCAAGGTGGATATGAATCAAGCATCCGTCGGTGAATCTCTCACATCTTTTGTATTGTTAAAAATGTGTTGCTTTGATCCGCACGGCTCCAAAAGATGGATGACCTATTTCTAAGGTGTTGTCGATGCGCGATTTTTTTTATTTAATACGACTAAGGCCACACCTTGACTTTCTAATAGTATACTTTTATGTAGAAACTTTTTTTAGTCGTTAAAAATTACATTACTATAATTAATTTTTTTTGGTTCTCATCATCGTTATTATTTCCTTATATAAACCTCAGTCGGGGGTTTATATCCAGGGGGTTTATATCCAGGTTTTTTTTTACCGGCAGCCAATATCCCATTACAACCACCCATTATTGTCTTTTAACCCTAAATAAATCCCTGTTCTTTGTCCTTGTCCCTAACTTCCACCCAATCTCTTTAGGACAGGGGTCTCCAAACTACGGCCCGCGGGCCGTATGCAGCCCGCGAGGTCCTCTTATCCGGCCCGCGGAGATATTTTGTCCACGGAAAAAAACGTTTGTTGGTGATGGCTGAGGAACTTTGACCAGAAAAATAAAAGACATGCCAGGAAGAAACTGGCCCCTGAACTAAAATTTGATAGTTAATGCGGCTCTCGGACTGAAAAGTTTGGAGACCCCTGCTTTAGGACATTAATTTATGACGTCCATGCGGGATAAGGGGTTTTACTTAAAGTGAGAGTACCAATAAAAACCTTACATTACAGTAAATAATACAATGGCAAATGGAAACCTTCAACACAACAAATAAAGAAAAAAAAGGTTTTAGTTGGAATAATATTTGCGTGTGCTTTAATTTAAAATAGCAGCGTACGTGATGATGAATGACACATACAAAGGTGAATGATATTTTAACTAGATAATTGCCTAGCAGTAAATAAAGTAATGTCTTTGTTGATCTACAGAAGTGGAAGATAAAGTATAATTAATTTAATACGATAGGCATTAAATTTAAATTATAATATATTAAAATAAACAAAGCGATGTTTTAGAAATTTCATTATAGTCCAATAATTACTATTTTAAAACACGATGTAATTCATTATACGATGTATGGCTTCATATGTAATAATAAATGAATACACATAAACTGCAAAACACTATGGGGTCATCCATAAATGACGTCACACTCGTAGGGAGGAAGGGGGGGTCCGTAATTTTGTGACGGTTTGTGATGAGGTGGAGGGGGGGGGGGGGGGGGGGTCAGATGGTGCGACGTCACACGTTTGCATTATAAAAAACAATGTTAGGAAAAGAATTGTAGACGCTATTTCGCGTTTTAGAAAACCGTTTTAATAAATTGAAATAGGAATTGATTAAAATACTCTATTTTGACATAGTTCAACAAGATTTTAGAAAAATATAGATGTTTAAAAAAAAATTCAACTGCGATTTTGAGGGGGGGGGGTTGTAGGCTGAGGTGCAGTAGCGTACGCAGGGGGGGGGGGGAGCAGGGGGAGCGTCCGCTCCCCCTCTTGCAATTTTCAGCAAAGTGGCGCCTTTTTGGAAACTTTTAAACTCAAAGTTTTAAACAATGATATTTGTTAAAAAAATATTTTTGGTCGGCACATCTATGTAAATCACAAGATTTCTTTTCATGCAGCATTTAAACATTATTGTACTAGTCTAGTAGTGTTTACGTTTACAACACGTATTAACAGCTGCATCAGTTTGCCATTCTAAAAATTCTAAAAAACCTCTACGGGTAGTACCACTTGGCAAGAGGGGTGTTACATTTAAGGCAACTGTATAATGTATTTGCTTACGAATAATTGAATTAGAAAATGTTATACATAAAACTTCACACATAATTACTTTATATATATACAGTTTGAATCGTGTGATTAATTTTTTAACAATTACAATACAGAAACAAAAACAACTGATGTGGCACCTCTATTTTAATTTACTGATGTGCAAACTGTGCATTGGTGGAAAAATTTTGACAAGGTCAACAACGTCATCACGATGAAGTAGTAGTATTCTTACAGTTTGGGAGATAGTGATTACGATTACAAATTATATGAAACAGTTACAACCCCCCTCCCCCATGGACCCCTCTGTAAAAAAAAATATTGTCATAATACCACTGCTACTTATTTAAATCTATTTCTGTAATATATATTTGTATAATATATATGTATCTTTAGAACAGTCATCTAAAAACTGACTCTATGTTCACTCTGAGTTGGTTATCTCCCCCCCCCCCACACACACACCTCACCACCACAATTGTGTAGAGTGACATTAATGTCACACCTAGGTATACACTGGGTTGGATAATTGACCTAAAGTCACCGGACAGTGGTGAATGAAGTTGAACCCCCCCCCCCCAACCCACCCCGAACTTATCTGTTAAGTACATGTAGAAAAACGCGTAGTGATGTACCAAAGTACCAAGCCGCCAAAAAAATTAGCTTTTTAAACGTAAAACTCTGTGAATATTGTTTTCGCAATTACCAGTAAAAAGGTGTGTGATCAATACAGTGATCTAACCCATAGCTATCACTATGTTAAAAAACGATCTTTAAAGCAGTAGTTATTTAAAAATATATGATCTGAACTAAAAGACGGATATTTAATTAAATGTAGGCTTTTATTCCGAATATTTTGCTATTATATCGAAAAGCGTGGTTTTATACCAACTCTGATATTAAAAACTTTCATTATGCTGTCATATGATTATAGACAAAAACATGTTGTAAAGACGAATAGTGTTAAACAATTTCATTATATTCTACGGTAATTATTTATTTGTTTTGACATTTATAATTAAATGTGTAGATATATACATATTTATATTAAGAGAGTGATTATTTCCCCTATTACACTTGTCTTAAATAATTTCCCAGGAATGATTATGTAAGAAATTTGTTTACAAGAATTACAAAACAGATTGTGTTACGTTCATTGTTTTTGGTTGTAGTGTGTATATATATATATATATATATATATATATATATATATATATATATATATATATATATATATATATATATATATATATATATATATATATATATATATATATATATATATATATATATATATATATATGTTTAGATTGATATAATTTTTGCTTTGTCGGCCTACATTGTGTAATTATATATATATATATATATATATATATATATATATATATATATATATATATATAGAACGCGTTGAAAATTCGGCGCCTTTTTTTTTTGCTCTTTTCGCTCCCCCTACAACGAAAACCTGGATACGCCTCTGCTGAGGTGTGACGTCATTTTAGGGGGTGGTCTGGCTTTTTGTGACGATGACGTGTGACATGAGCAGGGGGGGGGGAAAGAAAAGCGTAACGTCATTTATGGATGACCCCTGTAGAGAAAAACAAAACACAAATCTCATACACCAATTACCAATTTAGCTAGCATTCAACTATTCTGCTGAAATTAATAATAATATTAAAAAACAATTTAAGCTAAAATATACATCAAAATGGAACTTATTCTAGAGCAACAGTAGCATTTAAATTTAAACAAGTCCACAGTTTATTTTCTTTCATAATCATTTTCCTTAAACATTTTTAAATGGCATTTACTATTCCATCCTTTACAAATGTAGTTTCGTAAATGATTAAACAGTGAAAATAAATCATTTATAATATTTCATTAACAACTGAAAGACATTACCTCAGGTAATAAATAATGCAAATTTTAAGAAAATATTTTTTTTTTAAATCTGCATTTAAGAAAATCATAAATTCAGATAGGATATAAAAAACTATGTAATGTGACACATTTCTTTATTGCATGTAAAAAATGTTGAAAATAATATATATATATATATATATATATATATATATATATATATATATATATTGATATTAATTTTAACTATTTGTTATAAATGATAGCATAATGTTTTTAAATAAGATTTCATAATGCGAACCATGAAAGTTTTATGTATTACTGATAGTAAATGGTAGAAGTAATGTTAAAAATTATTCAATTAGATTATTAGAAGATATTACTAGCTAAGTCATAATTACAGTGACAGTTTTTGACAACTTTTAAAGCAAAATTTGATGCAGCATATTTTTTTGAGATAAAAGCCATTGTTAGTTCATTTAGAACTGTAAGGAGATTTGTTTTTGGTTACATTTTTATTATATATTTTAAATGATGTTTATTAATTTGACACTGGTTAACAATTTTAAAAATTAGCATTTAAACACACACCTGAAACTAAATAATAGTGCTTAAAATATACCAGCCTTTTCGATTTACCTTGGTAAGCTTCTTAGGGAGTTTGGTTTTTTAAATAGATTTGGTTGTAGTTGTCATTGGTTTGGTTGTACTTGTTGGTCTGGTTGTAGCTGTAGCTGATTTAGCTGAAGTTGTTGTCCCTATAGCTTTTATTGGTGTAGTTGAAGTAGTGGTTTGTTTTGTTGTGTATGCTGTAGTTTTAGTAGTAAATTATGTTGCTTTCCTTGTGGTTGTTGTTGGTTTGGTTGTAGTTGTGTTTGGTTTGGCTAAAGTTGTTGTTGATTTAGTTGTCGTTGTAGTTGGCTTTATTGCTGTTGTAGTTGATTTCAATGTAGTTGTTGTTGGTTTGGTTGTAGTTGGTGTGGTTGTAGTTGTTATTAGTTTAGTTATTGTTGTTGTTGGTTTTATTGTGGTTGTAGTTGGTTTGACTGTAGTTGTTGTTGTCTTCATTGCAGTTGTTGTTGGTTGGGTTGTAGTTGGTATGGTTGTAGATGTTGTTAGTTTAGTTGTGGTTGTAATTGGTTTTAATGTAGTTGTTTTTGGTTTTGTTGTAGTTGGTATTGTTGTAATTGTTGTTAGTTTAGTAGTTGTTGTAGTTGGAATTGTAGCAGTTGTTTTGTTTTGGTTGTAGTTGATTTACTTGAAGTTGTTGTTTGTTTTGTTGTAGTTGTTGTTTTGGTTGTACTTGGTATGATTGTAGTTGTTGTTAGTTTAGTTACAGTTGTGTTTGGTTTGGCTAAAGTTGTTGTCAATTTAGTTGTCATTGTAGTGGGTTTTATTGTTGTTGTAGTAGATTTCATGGTAGTTGTTGTTGGTTTAGTTGTAGTTGGTGTGGTTGTAGTTGTTGTTAGTTTAGTTATTGTTGTAGTTGGTTTTGTTGTGGTTGTAGTTGGTTTGACTGTAGTTGTTGTTGTTTTGGTCGAGTTGTTGTTGGTTTTGTTGTAGTTGGTATGGTTGTATTAGTTGTTAGTTTAGTTGCTGTTGTTGCTGGTATTGTTGTAGTTGGTTTTGTTGTAGTTGGTATGGTTAAAGTTGTTGTTAGTTTAGTTGCTGTTCTAGTTGGAATTGTTGTAGTTGGTTTTGTTGTGGTTGAAGTTGGTTTGACTGAAGTTGTTGTTGGTTTCGTTGTAGATGTTGTTTTGGTTGCAGTTGTTTTTAGTTTAGTTGTTGTTGTGGTTGTGGTTGTAGTTGTTATTGTTGTAGTTGGTTTTGTTGTGGTTGTAGTTGTAATTGGTTTAGATGTACTTGATGTTTTTGTAGTTGTTGTTTGTGGTATAGTTGTGGTGGTTAACATTGTGGTTGTGGTACTAGTTGGTTTGGTCGTACTTGTTGTCTGTGGACTTGTAGTTTGATGAGTTGTAGTTGTTTGTTGTACTGAAGCTGTTGTTGTTTTGGTTGTGGTTGTCTGCATTGTTACCATTGTCTTTCCCTTAATACAGTGTTTGACAAAAAAAAGTAATGTGGTGAGAAAGCAACAATTATAATTAAGCTATTAGCATGTTAAAAACTATTCAACAAAGGAGCACTTAAAGTGTTATATATATATATATATATATATATATATATATATATATATATATATATATATATATATATATATATATATATATATATATATATATATATATATATATATATATATAACCAGTATAGTAGACATTATTGGAGAAAAAAGGTCATTTTAGTTTAGTCACTTTTAGTTTCATATCATGCATTAACCTACCAGTGGAACATGCACGTTGGAATATGCTGCAGCATTTTGGCTGTTTCTAGCATACATGGCTAAGTGTCACATTTATTAATGATAGTTATTTTGATAAGTTTTATCCGTGACATTTTTTGAGACTATTTAACCTAGGCATATTGTCACGGTTAGTGTTGTCTTTTAGGTCAGTTAAGTCCAAGCTAATTTTAATTCACTGCCTGAAATCTAGTACTGGATTTTGATAAAACAAATATGCAATATAGATTTCCATTTGTTTAAAAATAATTTAAATTTAATAAATAATGTAATAGACAATACTCACATTAGGCATTCCACATATTCTTGATAATTTTAAATGTAATTGATACACTCATTCCTTGATGTATTTGTCATTGCTGTTATGGTTAAATTTATAAAACAAAAGGTGTTAAAATTCGTTTATGATTAGTATTGTTTACAATAATAATTAACTTATTGTTTTGGACTTGTTTAATCACTTGTATCTGCATGTTTGTGTTTGCACATTAACTAAATGTTAAGTTGTCAATAGATATGTTAAGAAAATGTTTTGCTAGTAGTACCAAAAAGGTGTTGATAAAATACTTAAAGCACTCATTAAAATATGCTAAATTCACACACACACACACACATATATATATATATATATATATATATACATATATATATAATTGAAATAATTGGAATAATTGAAAAATTACAGATAAAAAAGAGACTAGCTCACCAATGCATACAACATTATTAGTGCTAAGTATAAAGCCAATGTTACAAAAACATTGAGCTGTTCCATTTATAACTGTACATCCGTAACTGCAGCTTAAATTAGAATTGATGTATGGATCCACTGCTAGAAAATATAAAATATATATTTGTCAAAAATATATCATATTCAGATTAAATGTTTAGTCTTTTAAATGTAAAGCTCAAAGATTTGAATAATATTTTGACCTAAATTCTAAATATTTCAGATTCATTGACAATTAGTCTCTAGTTTGATTTATAAAATTTTAAAAATTAACAATAATAATTAATGACTAGATTGATTTTAGTTTTATCCTAAAATTTTAAAATTTTTTATTCAGTAACTTTAATATAGATGCATAATGTGAGACTTAATTGGTAGTATACCATTTAATTAATGATCTTTTTTTTAAAAAAAAGACATTATTAAGAATATAACCTTTAATTTTATTACAACTTTATTTTTTTGTTACTTTAATTACAGTGGTACCGCAATAGAATGTTAAAACTGATCATATTCAATGTAAATGCACTTTTCAAAACCATTTTATTTTTTTTGTACTTGTTTTATTTTATTTTTTAAATAAATCATTTATAAATATGATTTTAAAATAAAAAAAAAACAACACTTTAAAACAAATTGCATGGGGGGGGGGGGGTAATAGATTCATGAAATTTCAATTAATTTTATTAGGTAAAACCGCTCTTATCTTTGAGTTAATTTGCATATTAGCAAGGTTAAGGAATAAATTTGTATCTCAAAGTATTACTGTATTTATAAATTAAATGTTTAAAATTACCATCTTTTTCACATGTCTTTCTGTCATCCTTTTATCTATAACCAGGATAACAGTCACAGTAGCTACTCCCTGGAACATTCAAACAGATCTGCTCACAGCCAGATTGGCCATTATTACATTCATCTATATCTGCAGGCATAAAATAAATAAAAAATTATGTATTCATGAAATTTATTTTTTCAATTTGATGTATCAACAATTGAGGACAATGTTTAAGTTCAATTTATAATATTTGAACAGTTATTGCAATTACACACTATAGACCTTCATTGTAAAATACTCATCTAATATTTACTGTCAGTCCATATTCGTATGATACATATAAACTAAATAGTCGGCCAATGCGCTTCCTATCTAACTTAGAAAATATTTTTAAACAATAAAAATCCCTCAGATTTGGCAATCCTATTACAGACATGTAAAGGGTCGGCGTGGTCGAGTCGGTAAAGCTCATGGTTGCTAAACCGAAAAAGTCTCGAGTTCGAACCCTCGGGCAGATGAGGCTCGTTAGCTGGGGACAACCACTCTTCTAGGAGAGACGACTCCAAAATTAAACAACTGCTGCCTTGTAGTTTGTTCTTGGTTGGACAAAGTGTCACAGCCTTTTTGTGTGACTGGGTTCACGTTATAAACTAAAAGGAAATACCAACCACATTACTGGAGATTTCACAATTTTATTAATATTAGATCTACATATTCAGAATATACTCCATAATAAACTCCACTTTCATTTCGTCATCTTTCTTGTTTTCCCGCCTTCTACCTCTCGCTTCCTTTCCTTTCACGCATGCGCACACCCACCCTATATTTATATTTTATCTCGCCTTATTATTACACACACTCGCAACATACATTCATATACATTTAACTGTTATACAAAGGCTATGGAAGCAAATCCAAAAAGAAAAGCAGGCTGAAATCGGAATCAATGGCCTCAATGGCTCATAACCAGTTGAAACGTAACGCTTAATTGTGTTGGAGGGGTGGTTGAGTCGGCAAAAAGCTCATGGTTGATAAATTCGAACCAAGTCTCGAGTTCAAACCCACTAGCAGATAAATCTCGATCCTACTAATGTTTTTAAACTTACAATCACACTTGTGATTATCTTTGCTGTTTATCTTGTAACCAGGATGACAACTACAGGTAAACCTTCCAACACTGTTACTACAGTTCTGTGAGCAAATATTTTCCTTGCATTCATCAACATCTGAACAAACAAAAAATCTTTGCATTATTTTTTAATAAACAAAAAAATTAATATACTAAATTTTATATTAGGTTTTAAGAAGCATAAACAACAAAGCTACACCTAGTTTTGACCATTTTTGTCTAGCTTGCCTCCACAACTCTAGACTTAAATTTCCCCTTGTGTTCTAACTGAATCACCTTCCCCATCATTCACTCAAGTTTAATTATGGGTACATAAATCTATTTACTAACTGAATAACTTAAAACTATTTGAAATATAGAATGAACTTTAACAAATTTGTTAAGCCATTAACTCTTACAAATGTTTAAAATGACATAAAATTTATTAAATTTAATTTTGCTTTTTTTGAAAGTTGATATATTTAACAGTGAGTGTAATAACAAACAAAAAAAAAACAATAAAAATACATAAAATCTGACTATATTACTGTTTAACTAATTTTAATTACCTTCACAGTGGATGCCATCTTGTGTAAGATTATATCCGTGTTTGCAAAAACAGCCTTGAATCAGTGGCGGAACTAGAAAAAAGGGGCCACCCCGCAAAAAAAAATTTAGGCCCCCCCCCTCCATATAAATATATATAAATATATATATATATATATATATATATATATATATATATATATATATATATATATATATATATATATATATATATATATATATATATAATATATATATAGATATATATATATATATATAGATATATATCAGTGTGAAAATCAGTTTAATATTATGTCTACCGTATGACCTCTATCATCATAGAGGTCAAAAGAATATAAAACATGAAAGCTTTCTGTAAATGATAGTGTCTCGTGTCATGTTTATTTTTATGTTTTTTTGTATTTATTTTATTAATTTTAAAAACATTTTCTTTTTATACAGTGTCATTCTTTAATAAGTAATTTATAAACAAATAATAATAAAGAGAAGTAATTGCTTTTTAATTTGTTTAGTACAAATCTATTAAAAAGAGACTTCTGAGCATCACTATTTGACTATTTGAAAAAGGGAAATAAGTAATGGAAGTGGTTTGAACGTTTGCTTATTTTTGATAAGTTTGATTGTAGGAGAAAGAGGACTCGGCTTTCACAGTGGTTTAAAAACGAAGGAAAAATGACCAAGGGGTGGTGTCTATAGAATAAAGATAATCCAACCGCAGCTACGGTAATCTTTTTTACAAAACAAACATTAAGTCAAAAATGCAAGAACATTTTTTTTTAACTATAACAATTTTTTTATGGTCGGCCGTGGGCCCCTAAATGGCGTGGGCCACCCCGCATTGCGGGGTCTGGCGGCACTGTAGTTCCGCCCCTGCCTTGAATGTCATTGCAGCCTTACTCACATGTTTTATTTAGTGATTTACACTGATTTTTTCAATAAAAAATAATTAATTGAAGATTTAAAATGTAACCATTCACATTTGTTTTTATTATTTTAATCAGTAAATAATACCAAACTTGAGAATGAAATGAGTTATTAAAATATCATCACCTGTTTTTATTTCAACACATGTATTATTTGCATGTTTATAACCAGAAAAACATGAACAATTAAATTTCCCTGGCATGTTGATACATATTTGATCACAGTTATCTAACTTGTTAGCACACTCATCAATGTCTAAAAGTCAACAAAATTGAACAATGCATATTACAGCAAGAATAAATTATATCAAATCTTGGATTTAATTGTAGAGAATACTATTGAATTTTAGATGGGAATTGTTCATAGGTTAATACTAACATTTTTACACTAAATCAGCATAGATAATTTATGTTACCCTATCATGTATTAATACATAGTTGTAAGCTCCTCTTTATAAATAATAGATTTGTAGTGTGTTCTTATTGCAGAACAGCTATTTCATACCTAAATAGGAGTGGATTTTGAAGCTATAAAAACTACTTACCTACACAAGTGTTGTTAATATTTTGGTAACCTTTAGGACAGTGGCATACAAAGCTACCAAATGTATTTTCACAGTCAGCAAAAGAATCACATGGTGATGTTTGACATTCATCAAAGTCTGTTAATATAATTGTTTTTTTCAAACAGACTTAATAAATATTAAATTTAACAATTATTATAAACAGTACATGCTATACGATTATTATAGAACTTGTTTATTTTACATTACTAAACATGTTTATTCTAAATAATTTAAACTTCAATTTTACTTATTCTATTTATTTGATAAATATTGGTTATAACACTTGTAAAAGGGAAAAGATATGCATTCTTTCAAGTATTTTTTTGCAGTTTATTTTCTGCTAGAATCATTTAAAAAGTCCACATTTTTGGAAGAGTTACTTATTCAAACACTTGGTAGCACTTGTAAATATAGAATAAAAGGTTACTATTTGTTATTAATTTTTTTCACACTGATTTACATTATATTACACCTAATACTAATAATGTACTTCTATAATTCATAAACAAAAACAATATATAAGAAAATCATACCTTCACACTTGGTTTTAGCAATGCTAAGATTAAATCCAACAGGGCATTTTACACAGTTAAAAAATAGTCCATTTTCGTGTTCTAAATTATGTGTAATATTTACACATCCTAATGGGCAAGGATTCGAAGCACAGCCATCACTAACTTCTTCACAATCAGCTCCTAGTAAAAGTTAACATGATTTAAGAAAAATCTAGTCTTAAACTACATTTTTTAAAGTAAATGCCTATTACATTATTACTTGTTTAAAAGTTAATTTTGAAGATAAAAAAAATGTTTTGAATAGAATTGAAAAAAAAATAGTATCAATCATCAACATGCCTGCATGGCCAGAGTTACGGTTGCAGGTTGCATATGAGAAGTAAGGAGATGAGGTAGGTCTGGTAACAGAAAAGTTACATGATCCTTGATTACTGCAACCAGTACAGAGAGTAAGAGACAACGGGAAAACTTCTGACTGCAGGTTTTTATCATCAACAGCTGTTATTCTGTGGGAGAAAATAGAACATATTTTATTAACAATTTTAAAAAAATGTTTTGTTATCATACTGCAATAATATAAATTGAAAATATTTAACATGTATGTTATAACGAGGAAAGAAAAATTATGTAAAAGTGCTTTTTAAAAAAAAATGTATTAAAAGATCACCCTAAGGAAAAATGTAATTGAAATTCATTTTAAAAAATATTGCAAGTGGATATTTTTTTCAATATGTTAATAGGTTCAAATTAAGAAAACCAACGTACCCTATTATTATTGGAATAAGATCTGTAATTATAAATATAAAGCTGGATGTTGCATCATGTGTTGCAGTGCTTTGCTCATGTTGCGTTTCAGTATAATTTACATTTGTTAGCACTATAAAGTGTGTTATGTTCCCATCAATATCAAAGCCACTGGCATTAAGGTAAAAAGGTTTATTTCTATATACTTCAAAACATGTTTGGTTTAGTTTAATAAGTGGTCCTTGATTTGCTGTAAAAAATATTAAAATTAAATATAAGTGTAATTTCTGAAAATAATATAGAAGTATTTAATTATTATTAAATATAAGTGTTTTTTCTTAAAACAACATAGAAATATCTATATATATAATTCTCTTCTGGGATCAGTTAGAAAACAAGCTGCAAGCGCGCCTTTGCAGTCCCCTCTCTTCCTCTCTATCACTACCACCCCCACCCCACCCCCACATTATCTGGAGAGCGGTGTTCACTCTGTTTACATTTTACAATCATAGAGACGGGTTTGGTGACGGCTATTAGGGGCAGATAATTTAGTTTGAAACGATTTTAAACTGAGAGGAGGTTACTAAGAGGAGGCTGCTTTCACGTGGGGGGGGGGGTAGTGTTTTTAAGCAAATATTTTCAATGGCAGCATTGGTACTGTCGAATTCACAAATTATAAATTACTGAAAAGTAGAAAAAAAAACAACTAAATAGCGGCGTATGATACGCAGCGGGTCGGCTCGTTTATTTTATTAGAGATAAAACCACATAAAACCAAATATCTAAAAAGAAGCAATCTTAGTTTTTTTATTGTAATATTATATAAAAACTATGAAAAGCAACATGTTTACCCATATTGATGGAGTCCATTATAAACTGATCCGCTACTGTTTATGAATGTTTTGCTAAACTTTAATTTAAAGTTGAAATGTAATCGTAAATACATGGTATTTTAAATGTTCCATTACATAGTGTGTTGAAATAATTTGTCATTGTCTTATCTAGGTCATCATAAAATAAAAGATTGTTATTTGGATAAGAAAAAGTTGATGTGTTTTGTCCATAGGCATTCTGGAATAAACTTTCTGATTGGGTTATTGCCCCTGAAAAAGAAATCATTTAGTAATCTGAATTTCATATATATATATATATATATATATATATATATATATATATATATATATATATATATATATATATATATATATATATATATATATATAAAATTAGGATCCCAAAAGCTTTGAGTGGGGCTCTTTGTCTAGTTCTGTCGCTGCATGGTTACGTGTAGCTGTAACGTCTAGCACAGTGGTTCCCAAGCTTTTTCGAATGGCGACCCCCTTTTATAAAAAGTAAGTGACCCGCGACCCCCATACAATTAAAAAGCCGAAATTAGTATGGAATTTAATAAGCACTAAAATAAGATTTTCTAGTAGACTTTAAATATGAACTACTCTTGATAACTATTTTAATAGCATGACAAAAATTACATACTATTCACTAAACCTTCGGTTTTTAATTTTTAAAAATTTTGTTAACGCCAACCTATGTCATTATAATTATCTTAATTTTGTTTTTAATCGAAGAATTGTGTTGAAAATATATTCTCGAAAAGTCAATCAATTTTACGTTTGGGTATGAATGGTGAATACTGCACCAAAATTGTGTCTGCAGTTTTTCATCTTACGCGGAATCATTCTGCAAATCAAAGAATTCATCTTGTAATTCACCGGGAATGCTGGCAACATCAAGGTAAGAAGAGAATGGGTAATGCGTAAATGCAGATTCTTCTTTTTTCAACTCAGAGAAACAGCGATGCAGTTCGTTTTCAAGAGATTCAAGATGCCCAGAAATCGCTTCTTTCAGAATTTTAATTAACTCACAATCAGATTCATCTACCACACCGCAGTTTCTCAAATTTACAATATTTACAAGATTTATTTTCTTTACCGATTTTGCAGCTTTGATAAAAATGCCCCATATTATCATGGAAAGTTATAATATTCGTTCATTTTCCCTGAAGCTTCAGGTTAAGCTTATCTTGATGTTCGAACACATCTGCTAGGTATGATACTCTCTCCAACCACTCTATGTCGTTTTAAGAATACAAAAAAGTCTTGTTTCCTTTGCACTTCCAAGAACAATTTGATTTCAGATTTCAATTCAAAAACACAATTTACAGCATTTCGTTTGACAGCCAGCGTACTGTGGTGTAGAAGAGCAGAACCTCGTAATCTATATTAATGTTTTTGCTCAGTTCTTTGAAGGCTCCAGATTTTATATAATTTACGACTTATACAAGCAATGGACTCTTGATGTCGATTGGTTAGGGCAGTGGTTAGGGAGCTAAATCTTTTCTGTTTTCTGAAAGCCCGATTTTGAGCTAAACATAGATGGCGCACCATCCGTACAAACCCTCACCGCCGTTCTAACCCATTTTAATCATCCAGTTTAAAAAAAAAGTATTTATTTTCTCCATGCTATCTTCACAAATGAGCAACTCTTCTTTGCTATCATCCGCATGAATAAAGACACAGACCAGCAACTGCGAACACGAACTCACGTCTGTTGATTTATAAACTTGAAAAGCAAACAATGGTGAAAGCTTAATTTCGATAACAATGTGTTATTTAACATGTACGTACATGCAGCGTTTGATGAGATTTTCTCGCGACTTCACTTGATGCTTGCACTAGTGCTGGTGAAAACTTTCTGTTCGATCAAGTTGCTGGCGTTTGCAGCTAGCTTCTTACCGACGATGAACTCCATATATTTTTTGGTGTGTTCCGAATGACTCGTCTCAAATGACGTTTTAGTTTTGAAGATTTCGTAGATTCGTGACTGACAACTTTGTACAGTGCGCTTTGTTTCTTCTAAATTACATTTCCAGTGATGTTAATGAAGTCGACTTTCAAAAAAATTATTCTAAATATTTATGTTTTGTTTCAAATTACTAAGGTTTAGTATACCACTTGGCGACCCCCCAGAAAGACCTTCGCGACCCCCACGAGGGTCGCGACCCCCAGGTTGGGAACCCGTGGTCTAGCAAATGTGTATCAACAGATGGCAACGTAATTTGACTGCAGAGTTTCTTCCAGGCATCTCTTCGGGGGGGGGGGGGGGGCGAACGAAATGAAATTTATATAATTCTTGTATTCTGGCTTTGTTCAGTTGATTAGAGACATCTAGTAATCCAAGAAAAGTTCATAGTACATATATAGTACAAAAATAGTTCACTTTGTTGATTCCAAAAAGTTGAAAAAAATTCAAAATAGTTCTAGTAGCCTGTTACAGAGTAGAAATTTGTCCAGTTTTAGATAAGACATCTTTAGGAACAGTTTAGGAACAGTTACAAAAATAAACTTGATCTGCTAAATCCAAAAAAACTTGAACAGCTAATCCATATAGAAAAAACTTGAACAGCTAAATCCAAACAGTAGAAAAGAAACACTAAGACTTGATCGGCTAAATCCAAACAGAAAAAACACACAGACGATATTTACTCGACATTGGTGAGACAATATCGAAATAAGGTGATAAAAATTATCACGTTGATGACTTGACTTGAACAAGACGTCTGACTTGACTACAGCAACCCTTCTGACTTGAGTGTAGATAGATGACTTTCAAGAACTTGACGTACTTGGTAAACAGTGGAAGACCACAGACTGTAATATCTCCATTTCTGACATATGTAGCACCAATTCTTCAACCACTTGTGACATCATAAGTAACAGTAATACAATGTAGCAACATCACTTTATTGCCTCCACTTCTGACACCATATGTAACAACATGGATTCTTTGTTGTTGTGGGTTAGCTTTCATACAGGAACACGAGCAACAGTGGCAACTTGAAATGACAACTTTATTTACACTATGTACAGATAAATCCGTGGTACATCCATATTTGAAGATCAACTGATATAGGTACAAATAATAATCACAACTCCAAGTCATGGAGACATCTTACATTCACTGCCATCGTTCCAGTCCCAAGTCCTAGCACACAACACCCGTTCACCTTTCGCTCCCTCTTTTATTCACCACTTTCTCTCCCCTTACGTCAATGAGCGATCTCACCCAAAAACACGTAAAAACACATGACGATCGCTCAGACAGTCCTTCCGCTAGCCAGGTACTCTTCATTCATGCAAAACACAATATAATAAAGATACATAATTATACAGTCTGTGACAATAATTTATATAGAAAATATATACTTTGAACAGTGTCCGCCCCCCCCCCCCCACCGAAGAAAATCTACCGCCCCCTCCCCCCCCCCCCCAAATTTTCAAGTGCCCCCCCCCCCCCCCCCCTGGAGAAAAAAGTCTGGAAGCAACACTGTTTGACTGTGCTACACCGTCGTAATTGGAAGATAACAACAAGAGAGCAGGTGTATGGAGAAAACATTGGGAGACACCTGATTTCATTTGTCAATCTTACTCAGTTTGAGTTTGATTTGCATAGTCTAAGAAAATTAATTGTCTCATAAAAATTAAAGATAAGTACACATAGCTATCTTTGTGTTAGAATTCCATCTGGTCGAACGATAATTTGATGTATATAAAATTCACTATAGAAAGTCAATCCTATTATGCTTTAGTAATGCACGTTTAAAATTTATTTTTATAGATAACAAATCATACAATTTGTAACTATATTTTCCAAGGGCAAAAGCTAAAAAGTGTATATTCGGTCCGTAACCGTAATAATAACTGATTAATTAAAATGTCGGTTACTATTAGTACATAATACACTCCCTTAAATGTATACAAACGAGCCGATAAAAAGAAATGATTATTTTTTATATTGGAATATCAAGAAATAAATTACAGAACAAAAATCATGATTTGCACATATGAATGTAGCAACGACAATATTTGATCGGAATCGAAATATAATCACGCATATAATGGTAAAATAATTCGTAAATTTTATGTTTTGCTGTCATATAAAGAGTAAATACCAAACAAACAGGAGTTTGTAATTTTATTATTACTATGCACATAAAGCTATTATACATTTAGAGATTCTTATAATAATAAACACATGCGTAAATGTTTTAAATGTATTATAAAACCTACATACAGGCCTATAATCGAAATCCGTTATGCCAAGAATAACGTTAGACTGCCCACATTCTAAAAGAGAGAAACATAAACATCTACCTGCAAAAATGTAATAGAGTGACATATTCAGAAATAAAACATTCTGAAGTTAACATAAAACAACAATAAACTCAAACGTTTATGTAACATGTGAAATCTAAAGTAAAATAGAATTCTTCAACTTAGAATATTGCATTGCATGAATAGAAAAAAGGTAATCAACACGACTTACCTTGTTACTTGTGCACTCAGCAACGATTCAATTCTTCTCTGCGACAGGTGTTCCGTTATCTCGCACCGTTGCAGCTGTTATAGTGACTGAACATTTAGGTCATACATACGGAAGAGTGGAGGTAAGACTGGGGTATGGGGGGGGGGGGGGGGAATTCAGACACCAATTAATGCAATCGTTCCAGGAGGTTTTTCCCGTTCTTATTTCGCTTAACCCTACCTTAAGCACCCCCCCCCCTTTCCATTGAAGACTTCAACGGTACAAAAAGAAATTTTACTTCCTGAATATTATATATATATATATATAAATATATATATTTATATATACATATATATATATATATATATATATATATATATATATATATATATATATATATATATATATATATATATATATATATAATATATATATATATGTATAACTTCCTCAGTGGGGAAACATGTTGAAGTCACCCACTGTGCTTTAGTGCTCTATGGGGCTGACCCTGACAGACAAAATGTATTCTTATTGCGTCACAGGACCAAACGTTGGTGGACGCAGCCAAGCGTTGCCACACGTTTGTTTACATAGGTTGTGATGAACAAAGTCTATAGGGTAGACTACATATGTAACAATGACTAGCTTTACGATGGCTCGGTCTAAAAATCTGACAACAGTAAAGTCGACAAGGATAGTGTAGGCCTATTTGATGTCTGTTAGAATGCCATATTGAATAACAAATAGTATGCGGTATAAAATGCCGTATCGAAAACATTATATCCTTAAATAGTTTAAATAAAAATAGGTTACATACTTGTCCATATAATGCAATTTCTGACGAGGTTTACCTATTCTTCCCGTCTTGTTATTTAGATAATGCAATATTCAATATTATAATTTCTATGTTAAGAAAATTATTATACTATGTTTTGTTTATTATTGTTTCGTACCTTTTATTACATATAGGCCTATATATTTCGTAGTGATTGCCATTGAAAATGTAGTGTCTGTGTTGGCCTAGTTTATAAGCTGTGTTTTTACATCCCGACGTTACTATGAACGAGACCTTGTGATCAGACCTCTTGTCAGAGACTTTACATACTTGAAATGTTTAAGTAAACTTGGTGGCGTCTATTGTTGTGTTCTACGTACAACGAGTTAAGTAATGTTACATGGTGTCAGCTTGTAGTCTACATTACTGAGTGATAGTCGTCAAGGCTAAGTATTTTTTAAAGTATTATTGTACAAAATCTATTGCTGATTGCGGAACTGAGACGTGTTGAAACCGCCACCTACACTCTACTTCAGCAGACGGGGTTTAACCGCGTCTCAAGGAAGAAAATAGGGAATTGTTTCTACATGTAAGAGAATTGTTTCTACATACTTTATGTCTTAATGGGTTGACGATATTCACTCCCATGAATTAGCCAGAAGATCAAAAAGTAAAAGATATCATGACAGGTTTTAGTAAACCTTTTAGTTACGGATACAAGTTAAACATCAGAAGATTCATTATTAACAGAGGAATAAGGAAGCGGATGAGAAAATTAAAGACCATGTAACTACTTTGAGCAAACTGCCGAAACTTGCAATTTTTTGCAAATAAATATCAAACTCATTGTCAAGAGCTAAAATAATGCAAAGAATAACTGAAAATGATACTAGAAGTTGTAATTGGTGCACACTCAGTTGACGTTAAAAACCTGTGCAGAAATGTGTTGAATTGTGGAGGCTATGGAAAGAGATTTCAGAATACTGTATGCTGGAAGCTTTCTCGAAAGACACTTGCCCGAACGCCGTAATGGCACTAATGGGTGCAGCATTAACTCGGGATAATTTGTGAATGTCATCCTCGTATAGAACATCCAGAATTCAGGACAGATATTAATGCGACTAAGAACAAACTGAGAATGTATAATGAAAGCACGCTTTCGCCATTTCGAAAGGCAACACTATTTGTTAAATACTCAGTTACCAACAAAAGGTACAGGTTTGTCTTCGTCAT
The DNA here is from genome assembly GCF_028476545.2 of Physella acuta. NCBI lineage: Eukaryota > Metazoa > Mollusca > Gastropoda > Physidae > Physella > Physella acuta. Next base: position 100,416 of record NW_026733615.1, read on the forward strand.
TGTGAATTTATATGGTGTGGCAACCATAACAGGGATTAGTTAAGTTGAACACATGAGTCTTTTTTCCCGTAATTCACGGCTAAATTTACAATGACGGTATTAACACCATGCAAGCAACAAATAATGGAAGTCAAAGTTCTGAATTTCATAAGACACCACATTGCTTTGCTCTTATGAAAATACGTGTTCGATTACCAATAAACCAAACCTTCTGGTCATTAAGTATCAAAACTTTTTTAATGAATTTTTTAAAAATAAAATTGTTCATTGTTTAAAACACATGGCCTAGAAAAGACCTTAGTTTAAAATTCAGTGAATAAATTTAAACAACAAAATTGTTTTTATGGTTTTTGAAGATTGATATTTAGTAACAGAAAATACAAAAATAAAACATCAAACATATCTATTTTTTAAGTAAAGACAGACAGAAAACAAACAGTTGTTTTTTACAACCATATATTTTTAATAACATCAATTTTTTTAAATATTTGCATTTGCCTTTCAACCAATTGCGAGACTTTTATCGCTGCTGTCTATAGCGAACACCCTACGCCCGAGGTCAAATTACTGCTGTTAACACTATACATTCACCCATACACAAATATACACACACATATAAACATGTGAGGAGAGCTCACCTTTTTCTTTGACATCAGCATATGAAAGTATAATATGGTCAGACACATACCAAGCTGAAATCAATCTGTTTAAAAGACAAAAACATGTTGTCCGAGGTGTGAAGTCTTTTTGAATGTGGGGTCTTGCTTTTTGTGACGATGTGTGACATTGGGGATGGGAGAAGTTTTTTATTCAGTGGGGAAGGGAAGGTTTCTCTTTCAGTTGCCTGCAGTAGTGTTTGTATCTCTTTCACTTGCCCGCAGTAGTGTTTGTATCTCTTTCACTTGCCTACAGTAGTGTTTGTGTCTCTTTCACTTGCCTGCAGTAGTGTTTGTATCTCTTTCACTTGCCTGCAGTAGTGTTTGTATCTCTTTCAGTTGCCTGCAGTAGTGTTTGTATCTCTTTCACTTGCCTACAGTAGTGTTTGTATCTCTTTCAGTTGCCTGCAGTAAAGATTGTGGTGTAGTAACAAGTGTTAAATTTTAATGTATAAAATTTTAAATATTTTCGAAATAAATTTTTCTGTCGTATGGTTAACTTATCTTCTTCCTTCTTTGTTTCTTGTGTGAATTTTCCCTCCCCCTTTCACCCCCTATCGCCCCAAAAAAATACTTATGGTTGGACGCCAAGTAATGCTTCTTATGACACGTAGATACCGGGAAGGGAAGAGCTAACTTCTCATTTGAGTGCACGACTGTTATGAACGACAACTCAATGTTCACAAAATTGTGCTTCTCAAAAAATCGACTAGAAATCGTGGGTTGCGACTGTTATGACCACTCTCCGACAGCCGCGGAGGGAGCGGACACCCCGGGTTCGTTTGGGATGGCACTGACAGAAGTCACACTAATGAAATCCCAACAACTTGACGTGAGCTCGTTATTGATTTCTAGGGGTAAAACACGACACATTGAAGAGACTCAACACGACTTAAAACTGTCAATACCCTTTTAATAAGTGTACAAGACTACGACACTGGGTTTGTACAAAATGTACAGACTTTAAGAGTACAATAAATAAACTCAAAACTCCAACTTACAGTTAAAGAAAAACACTATATATCACTATATATAGCTGTGGCTTAGTATATTAAACACCATTAAAGAACATAACTTGACACAACTGAATGGCATGATAAATACCACAAATATTAATAAGAGACATATTGCCTCTACAACAACAGAAACCCAAAAAAGGTCAACCTATCACCGATGTGACAAAGGGTTCAACTATACACCAGAACAAAAATATAAGTAATACTACAAATGGTCACACAATACCTTATATAAGGTGATAAAATATGCCACAAACTGCACAACTGAAAATGGCGCACAAAACATACGGCACATCTCTCTCCTAGTCCAAAGGTCAATCTAGCTGCCTTTAGACGACTTGAACTGCACGAGATTAAATACAGCTCTGTATTAGGGGAGATCACTCAAAAGTCCTACGACTATTGGTTGAGGATCTGTTAAGGATCCTCACGGTCGCAAGATCATTGGTCGAGGGTCTGCTGGGGATTAAACAATCCATTCACAGGACGTGACGGAGTTCAGTTGACCGATGAGAACCGGTGAACTAACAACTCTCCCAAGGTCAACCACATTACTCAGGAGACTAAATAATATAAATAAATAAAAGACCTAAGAAGGTCACACGACCCTTCCTATTGCTCGATTTTTCAGATATAAAAGGGAGCTTACTATGTAAAACAGACTGTTAAAACTGGTTATGAAAATATTGCACCGGAGACAAAGATAGCATTGAAAACTGGACCTGTTATGTGATATTTAAAGGCGTTTCTTATGTTGTGGAACATTTCAGTGAGTTTAATCATTTCAAGTTCAAACGTACTGTTGCATATAGATATAACACCCACATGCAAACCAAAAAAAAACATAACAAAATAGCACCAGAAAAAATCAAGCAATAAAAAAATATCAACTATTAAAATTTGAAGAAAAACAATTTTGAATGAAATGATAGCAGACATCAATGGTCAATGAAAACAAGTTTAAAAAAAACATTGTTACCTTTAAAATTGTGTTCATCTTGGTGTTTAAATTATAAATTGCTTAAGATCTCACTTGTTGTGAATATTGTCAGAGAGAACCATCACATTTACACCTCAAATATCCATAGATTTAATGTTATTCACAATTATAAAAAACGGCCCCGCCCCTTCACAATTTGGAAAATGTCGGGACGCTTCTTATCAGTCTTTATCCTTTAACAATATTTATTTTTGCGACAAAATTTCGATGTAGAAACATTTCAAAAATTCGTTTGGACAAGGTTTTTTAAAAATGCAACTGTGTTTTCAATATTTTTCTAGTCCGTTGGGTGCTGTCCATAGGGCCCTTCACCACCTCCCCCGAACCATCTAGCTTCAACATTGACTAATATGGACTAAAGGCAACAAAAAAAAAAGCTTTTGAAAACATCCTTAACGATGTCACCCAACCACCATTTTCACATGCCTATTTACCAAGAAGTTTACATAACTATAATACCTGCCGCCCTGGTTAAATCTTAGGGGAATTCAAAGTATGAACATGAATGCAGTAGATTGTTTGTGAAACGGTTGAATAAACACTGTATTGATGCACTGTCAGTCGTAACCATGTGTTTTACGAGTCATACATTCATATCATCCACTAATAGGTCATACACTTTCAGTATCAAATTTACGGCATGTTATTTTAAAGTATCAGTGCATGTTTAAATAAATAATAGATATATATATATATATAAATATATATTTAAATTTATATATATATATATATATATATATATATATATATATATATATATATATATATATATAGGTGTGTATAGCAGAAAGATAATATTCATAAAATCGAAAAAAAATGAAAGTAAATAACAGCTATTTTTATTTAAATTTATTTAACGTACATTAAAAATAAATAATACACCATTGTTTTTTTTTAATTGAATAAACAAAACGACTATTATTACAGTTATAGATTAGTTCATTCTAATGTAATAGCCATACATCTAACATGTTTATAATTAATTATTTTTTTGTTGGTACAATGAAATTCAGTTTTAATTTGATGCTATTTTTAATGAAAGATTTGAACTGCCCAGCCAAAGAAATATACAGCAAACATTATTTAAACTTGTGTTAAGTGGTTCTACTCTACCAATCTTGTTCTTAGATTTTCCTTCAGCTCATAGTCTAATAAATTTCCTCTGGAAACAACAATGTTATCCTCCAAAACAACTCTCGACAGTTCGGCTGGCAGACGGTGACGTAACTGGTGCTCAACAAGAACGACAATCCTTTTAGGGTTAGCAGACGTCAAAGCAGATGTGGCTGCTCTACAGATGAACAAGAACCAGCGGTCACGTGACAAAAACGTTTCGTTGACAACCAGAAGAACGCGCCAACTTCTGTCAATAGCCTGCACAGTGGCAGAGGCCAGGTCAGTTGAAGGTGAGAGGTCACGGTCACGAATAAAGGTCGTTAACCCCAGCGTGTCCTCGATAAACTGCATGAGGTCATGACAAGCGAACTGGTAATCTCTATCAGCATAACCAATGAAGACACCAATCTCGTAGTTGGAAGGTTTCTTTAGAAAGGTTTCACTAAACGAATTCAGCAGTCCAGAAATGATGTACGTTTTATATTTGGTAACAAAAAAACACAGCAAAAACCCAATGAACATTAAACAGAACATTATAATAGAAAACCAAAGAAAAGACTCTCCCGTACATTGTCGCCAATATGCTCCAAGATCTGTTATGATTTCTGTATATCTAGAAACCCCGTCAGTGTCAATACAAGAATAGTTTCTATCCAGATCCATATTTACAATTGTCAGCTTCATCCACAGAAGGAATTGGATGTCATGGCAGCCACAGGATAAAATGTTCCCTTCTAAATACAAATTAAACCCCTTGTTGTCTGTAGCCAGCTTTTCTAAACTGTATCTCACATCAGCTGTAAGAGTGATCAGGTCGTTGAACCTCAGATCCAAAACCCTCAAGTTTGGGGTGTATTGTAGGTTGAACGGAATTTGTCGAAATCTATTCCCAGCAAGAAACAACTCTTTTAGATTTCTATTATACAAAAACGTCTTTGAGCTCAATGAGTTTAAAGAGTTGAACGACAGTTCAAGTTGTTGAAGGTTTGTGAGTTTTTGAAACAGCCTGTCTCCGAAGTTTGACATAAAATCATTTGGTAACTGATTTCTAGACAAGTCCAACGCTTCTAGACCTGGCATCGTGTCAAAAAAGGAATAGCTTAAAACGTTAAATTTAGATATTCTAATTTCTCTAGGCCAGAAAAAGTTAGACTTTCAATTATGTTGCTAGACAAGTCGAGCCGACGAAGGTAACCTAGGTCGACAAAGATCGCAGGAACAGAGGTCAAAAAGTTGTTGCCTAATAAAATGGTGGTCGTATTTTTGGGAAACCAGGAAACGTCAACTCTGCCAAGATTACGACCTTGACAGTCTACCACAGCGCCATTTTGTCGTGTTGTATATTTTGTAGTGTAGTTCTAGTCCGTTTAGTTTTAGCACGACGCTAAGGACAAGAAATCTTTGATTCAAGCTACATATAACATCAATGTTTTTTTTTTTTAAATTCTATTTACTAGTGGTTGCGTCTATCATTACAAATTTTGAACCACCTTATAACGCATATCTTTATTTGATAAAACTATGCACAGAATAGCACACTACAGCTCAGCAAACTGAAACATCAAGTTTGTAAACCTACATGCTCAGTGACCTTATCGAATTTTAAAATATCTTTTCAGTTTAAAAAAATATTTGCCCCTTCGATGAATACTTAAGACGGTCAGAAAAGAAGAAAAACTGATCCACTAAGTAATGCTGCGATACTTAAGTTACTTCATTGCTTAATTTTGTAGCTGTGAGATTTAAGACACGGGGAAAGTCCTTGTTTATATATATATATATATATATATATATATATATATATATATATATATATATATATATATATATATATATATATATATATTATATATATATATATATATATATATATATATATATATATATGTGTGTGTGTGTGTGTGTGCTAGCCTCGACCGACTTTTAAAAATAATTTTGAAAATAGATGTACGGGTCTTATTTATTTGCTGTACACTTTTACATGGCATGGGTTTTCCCATTTCTAATTGTTCTGTTTATGATGAAAATGAGAATAAGAACAAGTTAAAGCTTATTTAATGAGTTAAACTTTAGAGCTATGTTTAAGTTAAATCCAGGTTTAGGGCTAGTTTTATTACTTCTCAGACAGAGGCTATGTTTAATGAGTTTAGTTTAAAGCTTTCAGGTAATGCTTGATTTAGCGTTAGGTTTAGGTACGTTTCAAGATTTATAAATGCTGTGTCTAAGTAACTGTAGAAAATCCCCTAACTACGTGATGTGCTATACTTCTGGTAAAGTATTCAAGGACGTTAATTTGTTATTATAATTGGAATTTCCTTATGTCAGTCAGTTACTAAAATAATCAGGCGTGGTTATTCAAAAGGTGGAGATTATCATAACTGTGAATAGTGTTTGCCATGGGAAAGTTGTACACATCCTGTTTCATGTATAAGGAGACACATCATGTGTCATGTATAATGTGGCACACCCTGATTCTTGTATAGTGGAGACCTACATCCTGTGTTATTTGAAGGTGGGGATTTTTAAGTGGGAATCTCCCAGTTTTGAAGGTATATGAATTGATGATGAAATATCCATACAAGACAGACCAACAAGAGACAGAAAAGATTTTGAGAGTTCAAGTTCAAAATACAATGTTCTTTATTAAAATTAATAATCAGCTTCCTACCTAACCTAACTAATCCATTCTTTACTGTATACTGTTTACTACTACTACTACTAACTACACACTCCCATGACCAATCCTAACACTATATAACTGTTCTCTACATAACTACGTCTGCTCCCTAATACAACCTAACACATTCTGCTCTCCTCGCTAGCTAATTATCAACTCCTAACTAACTACATTTCTCGACCGTCTCTGACCGCTTCCTAACACCTTCTGTGCTAATCTACTACTAGCCCACGCCTCAGTGGTCAGCTGACCGTCCCACGTGACCGGTCAGCTCCTGTACGTCCATTGGTCTCCACCCAGCTAGCTATAGTCTGTTTATCTACTTGACTTAAACTAGCGTCATCACAGTTATGTATAGTGGAGATACACATTGACTCTTGTATAGTGGAGACACATCTTGACTTTTGTATATTTGAGATACATCATGTGCCATGTATAAGGAGACAATCATGAGTATAGTTTAATGGAGACACATTAAATCTTGTATTGTGGAGGCACACACTGTGTCATTCATTGGGAGACAAATTATGTGTCATGTATAATGGAGACAGATATTGACTCTTGTATAGTGGAGACATCCTCACTCTTGTATAGGGGGTTACAATTTGACTTTTGTATATTGGAGACTCATCCTTTTTCATGTATAGAGAAACATATTGTGTGTATTGCATAGGGAAGCAAATCGTGTGTATTGTATAGTGGTGACACACCCTTATATGTGTATAATGGATACATAATATGAGTCGTTTATAGTAAAGTTATACACTGACTTTTGTATAGTCGAGGCCCACAAATGTAATACTAATGATAGTTTCTTCTAAAGCATACACATAAAATAACTATCATTAACATTTTTAAAAAAAACACGTTTTCTGATTGAACTAAAGAGTAGAAAATAAATGCTATACATCACAATAATGCAAGCGATCACTCTACTATAAGCGATCGCAAACTGCGTGAGCATTATGACAAAAAATGAAAAACGTGGGGCGCCGAAGTAAAAGTTTTTATCGGTCATTGTTAATATAAGATGTAAAAGTTATATTACTATTGATTAGATAATACTATTGAGTTTTATTAGGGAGCATGTAGAGTGTCAACAGTATTAGAAACTGTAAGAAAATCACGGCGCCCCACGTTTTTCATTTTTGTCTCCTTCGCTAAAGCAGCAGATTTTCGGTTTCGATCTTTTTCAAGCTTCTTCTGATACTCACCTTCTTCCATAATTTTTGGTCGTTTAGGAGGATTTTCCAATCTGTATTCTGCATTGCACTTCTCCTGATACTTCTGGCGTGCCTTTTCCAATCGAAGTTTCTTCTGTGTTGCCGTTTCTTTCACCATTTTGCCCTCGCGTGCAAATCGAACATCAACATTCTACTTCCGGATCAGTCAGATTTGCATAGGTTTGTACACAAACACCGCGTGACCACTACTCAGCCAATCGCGTGCTCCCTTCTTCATGATTTTTCATTTGTTTTTCAGTAAGCCAGAAGAGGAAAGTACCGAACCTTGTTTTTATCAAATTACAATTACTAGGTTATGTCGTTTTTTGTACAAATCAATAGGAGTCTAAAATGATCAATAAAATGTTTCATTTGATAAATTTAGTAATAATAATAATTGAATATTGTATTGTCATCAGAAACAAAGCTTCCCTGAAAATTTCAGCGCGCTAGCTAACTGGGAAGTGCCCGAAATTTTGATCGCAAGATTTGTTTGAAAGACAAACAAACAAACAAACAGACGCTAAAGCAAGTTAAAGAAAACGTGGGAAAAGGCCTCCTTTAATACATTACCTATTACCTTGTCCAATGAAAATTACGGATGTCGACTTAATCGAAATGAAAGAACAATGCAATACATGGATTAGTAATAAGTTGTTGATTGATGTGTACCTGACTTACGCAGGGGAAGGTAAGACTGCTGTATGTAAAGCTGACCACACAATACTTCATACGCCGGGTATAAGAAAAAAGAGCTCTACTTCATCTGCTCAATAGATTACTAGGTCTAAATAGGAATATTTACAAAGTCAGAGCGTGTGAACCGCCGATTCATGAATGAATCATGCTTTAATAGCTGGGGTTTTCTAAATGGCACTCAGGTGTTACATGATGCTACACAACGTTAGCGCTTTGTCACGGCTGATAGCACTCGCATGTTCCGTACATAACATATTAAATTATATCATATTAAATTATATCACATTAGTAGTTTCTCTCAACTTTACAACGATTTCAGGTAAGCAGAACAGGTACTTAATAATAAGAATACAGGTAAATGGTAGAGTTAAAGGCAGGGCAAGATGGTGGTTTAACACTTTTACCGTCATAGACGATTTTGTCAAACATAATATATATTTTAAAAAAAAAATGATTATATTACTAGTTATGACCGAGAAGAAAAAAAACGCAAAGATTGCTAAACATGTAAGTAAAACATATCATCAAATAACAACTATATAAATTGAACTCGTTACTGTACGTTGATAATAATATACTCAAAGCGCTATTAGAGGACCCTCTCTTAGATTTTATGTGCCAAAAAAAAACGCCTGCATCATTATCGTGAGACCAAATCACTCCGTGGATGAATCTCCACACTTCACCCAAATCGTTATCGGCAAACAAGTAGACAATGAGGCTATTCTATACCTGTAGGATAGAACAATAACTGCTAGACTCATCCATCACATGTGTTAAAATCTCTGGAAATCTAGTTGACTGAAAATTCATGCGGCACATCCCTAGACCAAATAAAAACGAGATGATATAGTGGACACTAATTGACGGGTTCTTGACGATTTTGGACGGCAGCTGAACAGTTCACGGAGCAAATAAATAAATAAACCGGGAGTGATCTCCCCTAAACTTTCTCGAATATTCTAATATAAAATTACGAGGGATGGCAACTCAGGACATAGACAATATTTGTTATCCATTTTTAATTACTTAAACTTTTTATAATAGAATAGAATCTCGTAAAAAAAAGAATTGCACACCAAGTGAAAATTTTCCCTTTCAAACCTGACGGTCTATGGGGCAAGTGAAGTAGAGTTCACTTGTTTCTGTGACCTCGGCATATGAAGAAATAGTGTGGTCAGCACTATGCCCAGCCGCCTTTACTTCCCCTAACAGGAGTTAGGTACCGATCAGAGTTGGGTGAACTCAGGGACGGTCTACTGACTTGAACTCGGATTCGAACTCGATACTAACGGGTTATCAGTCCAGCTTTCTACCGCTAGACCACTCACTACGTCCCACACCAAGTGAACGCCTAATAAAATGTATATAAAAGTGCGGGATATTATTAGTGCTTTATAAATTTACATGCGTTTTTTTTTTTGAGAAATCAGAAATAGCGTAAATTAGTACTGCCGGTCAACGGAAATCACTCAAAATTTGACAGAAGGTAGAGAATTAGATCTTTTACTTACGTGTGAAATTTCATGCATCTATCTAAAATAGTACGCAACTTATAGGCTTTTGAAAAAATTAAAGTAGAAAGAGTAACACTTCCGGTTATCGGAAATCGCTCAAAAGTTGATCAGGATCTACGATTTTGATAAAATACGTAAATATGAAATTTCATCAACCTAGCTGTAACGGTACTCAAGTTATCGTGTTTACTCGCAGACACACAGACATACGGACAGAATTGCAAAGTCCAGTTTTTACGACTCGATAACGCATAAAACGCCAAAACGTTTATATATTTGTATTTATAATTTTTGCCTGATCAAAATAAGTTCTCTATACTCTGGATGTGATGAAGGACTGAGGAGTAAAACGGTGAAAACTGTCAATATTTCATGTTATTTTTGTGCACGATTACAATACTTTCTCTATACTACGTATATACGAGAAAGTAAAAATGAAGACAAACAATGAAATAGAATTACCAGACATAACTCTGAAATTAAGTATAATGTAAATGACTGGGAATGGCTGTTTAGGCCTTGGTTAATGCTTTCGTCTATTGTTGCATATGACGTCACGGATCGTTCAGTATGTAAACATCCGCCATCGCGTTGTACAGGTCCGCATTCAAAATGGCGATCTGTGCGATCTAAAGGAATTCCTTTAATTCGACTGCCAAGGGTAGTATTAAACTAAGGTAATAAAGGTCGGCAGTCAACAGAACGTATACGCTGTACATTTTTAGCCAATATTTATCGAAGCGGTGCGAATGAGGCAGCGCCAAATTAAATTCGAATATGTTCGCGACACTTTGTTTTTGGTAGGGACAGTAAACAATAAAATATGTTCTCAGCACTTTGTTTTTGGTAGGGACAGTAAACAATAAAATATGTTCTCGACACTTTGTTTTTTGGTAGGGACACTAAACAATAAAATATGTTCTCAGCACTTTGTTTTTGGTAGGGACACTAAACAATAAAATATGTTCTCGACACTTTGTTTTTTGGTAGGGACACTAAACAATAAAATATGTTCTCAGCACTTTGTTTTTGGTAGGGACAGTAAACAATAAACTTCATTTTAATTAACAAAAGACAACTGTTAATAATACGAATATGCTCGACCTTTACAATTACTAATAGAGTCCTTGCAAACACGTGACCTAAATCACGCGATACCTACGTCCGCCGCAATATTACCGAAAAGTAAATGAGACCATTCGTAAATTATAAACATGTCTGTCTTTAAGTTTAATGTACACCATCGAGTTGACTAAAGAAGAACATTTTAAAACTGAAAGAGAGGTACATTTTTGTCCGTGTTCATGTTTCGTTATTTTGTAAACATTGTTTTGAATATAGGGTGTTGCAGTAATACTTTGCTATATAACATGCTATTTTTCAAAAAATTATATAAATTAATTGGCAAGCGCTAAAATTATGTTTTAGCTGTCAAAAATTAAAACAAAATATTAAGTATCTATTTCTACGTGTTTTGAATTTTTTAATTCAAGAGAAACTATTGAAAATAATTTTTGAAATAATTAATAATATTAATTCATTAATCCATTCCAAGTTTTGGAAAAACTTCCGCCAGGGAGAGATTAAATTTTCCAAACTAAATGAATTATTGTGATGATGATTCCCATTGATAAAAAAAAACATGGCGGCTGCTTGTTTCTTGACTTCGCTTCAGCATTTTAAACTCATCATGAACTCCCAATATGCAACAAATATACAAAATTTCAAGTCTATTGTGTACGTACGGTTGGGAAGTAATGTATTTGCATTCACTTCTGACAGAAAAGTTTTGTGGCGGTAAGTAAATTAATTATTTTTTAAAGTTAATGTAAGACCTAGCAAGCCTAGCCCCAGGGGACATTACTCCTACTGGACGATTTGGTAAACAGTAAACAAACGTTTATCAAGTTCGACTTTACTCTTTACTTCAGCATATTGCAACTAGATCTAATAGTAATAGTAATAGTACTAATAGATCTCAATCTACCTGATCCTAAATCTGTTCTTTATACTTCCTTAACTATACTAATCCCTCTAAATAAAAAATGACAGTGATTAGGCCTAGATTTTTTTAGTGTGTGTTTGTAGAGATCTAAGTTACTAGATCTAAGTACTAAGTACTACTTAGTACTTAGATCTAGTAACTTAGTAAGTAGTGACTTCGACTAGTCTAAGTGTAGACTGTAGACTACTGAGGATGTTAGTGTAGTTCACTTGAGCGTAGTTACTGAGTGTAATAAATTAAAATGTTAATAATATAGATCTATGACCTAATGATAATTAATAAATAATTATAATTCTAGATCCAGTGAGTAGGTCTGTGAGTCTTTAATTTTTTTTTCTAAATCTAGCTAGTTAACAACAGTGCTAAATCTAGTTAGTAACTAGAGAAATCTAAATCTAGAATTATTTAGTTTAGTAATTTAGTAGGCAATAGTTGTAATAATATTAATAAAATTAAAATGTTGACATCTGTTGCTACTGCGAACCTATCTAGATTTGATTTAAGAAGTAGATTTAAAGTTTAGTTGACTGCTAAAGATTAAGAAAGTCTGCTACTAACTAGAGTAGTAGGCATATGGTTACTTAGAAATCTAGATGTAGCAAGTATATGTGTGTGTAAATCTAGCAAGACCCAGTTATTTTGTAGGCATTGAATTATGGTTATTAGAACTAGAGTTTGGATTTAGTAATAGATTTGTCAATATTGACCTGAAGTTATAGATTTAATGGCTAGTTTTAATTGCAATTTTATTTATATTTTTGATACGCTTGATAATGTAAACTATGATTATAAGACAAAATTTTAAGTATAAATATTGTGTGTAAATTAAATCTATTTTTCAGAATACCTGAATGAAATCAGTGCATATAGACCTCTAGTAAACACAGAAGAAAGTACCCTTCACATGTTCCAGGCAACCTTATCTAAGACTATCAACAAAACACAGGAAATCAAAATGTGTTTTAGAATGAAGACTTCATCTGAGTCTGCAATTTGTGAATAACAATATTTGATGCAAGAAAAACATTAAATTCCCTGAAATTATGGGACAAATATTACATTAAATAAAGTGCCTTTATCTTTAAATACTTAATAAATTATTAATTTATTTAATAAAAATTGAGCTTGTCTTAATCATTGAATTTGTTTATTGATTGTAATTGTTATTGTTAGTGTATGAAAATATTGTAAACTACAGTGAAAGTTGTAAAGTTCATGTTTCTAGCCTGTTGGTTCATGGATCAGACTTCAATGAGTTCACCTGTTTCTGTGACTTAGGCATATGAAGCGATGATGTGAGTTAGGTACCCCTCATTGCTGGGTGCACTCAGGGACTTTTTACTGACTTAAACCTCAATTCAACTTGATACTGTTGGGTTAGCAGTCTAGCGCCAGTGTGTTTTGCTTCATATAAAATTTGCAAGTTAAAAACACTGTTTAGTATCCTCAATCACTACAGCTTTTCAAAATTATTGAACTAACACACACACAAAGAACGTATTAAAACAACACTCAATACAAATAAAATAAATGTTAATGCTTGATCAAAATAAAAGAATTTATTTAGGATATATCAATATATATTTTTACAATGACCTACAAATACTAAATTGGGATTCATTGGTCAAGCAGTAGAGCACACAATTGCTAATCCAGAGAAGTGGTTTGAGGGCTTGAGTACATTAAGGGTAACTGGCTTGAGATACTGACTTTTAAGTGTAAACCACACAACTGTTTTATTAGCCTAAGTCAAAGAAACAAGACATTATTATTACAAGTGGAACATACTTCATCTGTGGAATGATACTTTCATTAACACTAAAAATAAATATTACATAGTGTAGACAGACACTAAAATACATGCTTACTGTAAAGCAAGAGAAATTATTCTAAAACAATGTAATATACATTAGGCCTACTACTATTTAATCATATCTGTTTATTCTGAGTGATATAGGCAGAATACTGTAATTAATAGCATATTTAATTTCTACTAAGTAGGCCTTGTATAGCAACATGAATTTAGCGATATAGATTAATTGAAGTTGATGATTTTTTTTTTAAATCTTGGAATTAAATTTTCAATGTTAAATTAAAAGCACAATGACAGTAACACAAAGCCAAACAAACCTTATTAAAATTAAACTAATTTATGTTAGCACTATTAGATTAATCCAATTTTTAGGCTCACTTTGTGCTTAAATCAAAATTTTAATTTCTAGAGCTACTACTTGATATAAAATTTGATCTAGTAATACTGGTACACTATAACATGTCTATATAGCTATAACTATGTCTACGAGGACTAACTACTAAGCAGATGACTAATTAGTAATTATGGTTATTAGGCCTAGCCTACTGTGTAATAATATCTAGTTTATCTGCTTCTAGATCTAGTACTAAAAAAAAGTACTAGGAAAAGTAAAAGGAATTATTTTTAAAAATATGGCATTGATTTAAAATAGGGGCCTATTTATTAAAATGAATAAAGGCAAAGTCTTTATTACTAAAAATAGATCTAATTTAAATTTGGGGCCTATAATTAACTATGTTAATAGGATTAATACATAGGGCCTAATTACTAATTTAATTACTAATTAGGCCTAAAGTTTCTACGCAAAAGAAAGTCTAAAGAAAAATTTATGGGCCTAAATTCAAAAGTTAAGTCTAAAGGCCAAAGGTTTCTGTTTTACAAAATGTTTGTAGATCTGTAATTTGCCACTAGTGACTAAAAGTAGAGTAGGCTATTAGTTTAGTCTAGCCAATAGAAAATCTAGCTTATTATTCTATTATTACTAGCTTAAATACTAACTACTTATTAATTAAGTACTAAACTAATACAAACACCTATGAATAAAAGTATTCATGTAGTTTACTATAAAAGAAAATAAAAATTACGTAAGCCTACTACTATACTTATAATATAATAGTCTAACTATAGTAGCTTATATATATATTTATATACTTAATACTATATACTAGTATATACTAGTATATAACTAAAATAAGGCATAGAGATAGAGATCTAGAATTAGAATCTAAATAAAATACTTAGGCCCTAGTAAAAGGCTAGTATCAGTAGATCTAGTAGTAGGCTTTTTGATGAGAATTACAGAATGATTTTTTTTATTAAAAATGTATCAATAATAGCTAGAACACTAGTAAACTAAGCTAATTTAGCATATTTTATTTTTCTGTGCAAAGTCATTATTACTGAAAAAAATTCCAAAGTCAGGTCAGCCTGTGGCACCCTCCACTGAACGTGACAGAAGGAAAAAAAAAACTTCACCCGTGACCTTCATTAAAACAGAATTTGCTTTTTTATTTTTTTTATTTTTGGTAAACATGTGCTTAATCTTACCCAATAAGTGATAAAAATTTGAAATTTAATTTTAATTACAGTTGTAAAGTAAGATAAACAGCTTAATAAACACATGCTTTTTTGAGGGGGTGTGGCCCGGGTGTGGTACATCGCAATTATAACTTTATATTTCTGTGTTTTATGACTATATTTGTTTACAATCAGCATGCTATGTTTTTAAAATTGATAAAGGGTAAGTATCAGAGGCGTATCCAGGTTTTCGTTGTAGGGGGAGCGAAAAGAGCAAAAAAAGGCGCCGAATTTTTAATACGTTCTATATACGTGTATTATATATATATATATATATATATATATATATATATATATATATATATATATATAATTACTAGCTGTATAAATTGAAAGTAGCACTATGGAGATATAAGAAAAAACACACAATGTAGGCCGACAAAACAAAATTGTATCAATCTAAACAAAAAAAAACAACAAAATATACACACTACAACCAAAAACAATGAACGTAACACAATCTGTTTGGTAATTCTTGTAAAAAAAATGTCTTACATTATAATTCCTGGGAAATTATTTAAGACAAGTGAAATAGGGGAAATAATCACTCTCTTAATATAAATATGTATATATCTACACATTTAATTATAAATGTCAAAACAAATAAATAATTATTTTAGAATATAATGAAATTGTTTAGCACTATTCGTGTTAACAAAATGTTTTTGTCTGTAATCAGAAATAAATATATCGTCATCATAAATGCTAAAGTATTACAGCATAATGAAAGTTTTTGAAATCAGAGTTGGTATAAAAGCACGCTTTTCGATGTAAAGAAATACCTTTGGAATAACAGCCTACATTTAACTAAACATCGGTATTTTAGTTCAGATCATATATTTTTTAAATTAAGTACTGCTTCTTGTGTTCCTTAAAGATCATTTTTTAACACAGTGATAGGTATGGGTTAGATCACTGTATTGCTCACACACCTTTTTACTGTCCGGTCACTTTAGGTCAATTATCCAACCGAGTGTATACCTAGGTGTGACATTAATGTCGCTCTACACAATTGTGGTGGTGAGGTGTGGGGGGGGGGGGGGGGGGGAGAGTGAACTCAGAGTGAACATAGCGTCAGTTTTTAGATGACTGTTCTAAACATACATATATTTAACACATGTATACTGATTCAGAAATAGATTTAAATAAGTGGCAGTGGTATTATGACTATTTTTTTTTTACAGAGGGGTCCATAGGGGAGAGGGGTTGTAACAGTTTCATATAATTTGTAATCGTATCACTATCGCCCAAACTGTAAGAATACTACTACTTCATCGTGATGACAATGACGTTGTTGACCGTGTCAAAATTTCCCCACCGCTACGTAGCTTGCCCATAAGTAAATTTAAATAGAGGTGCCACATCAGTTGTATTTGTTTCTGTATTGTAATTTTCAAAAAATTAATCACACGATTCAAACTGTATCTATAAAGTAATTATGTGTGAAGTTTTATGTATAACATTTTCTAATGCAATTATTCGTAAGCAAATACATTATACAGTTGCCTTAAACTTAACACCCCTCTTGCCAAGTGGTACTACCCGTAGAGGTTTTTAAAACATTCCAATGCATCGTAATGGTTATTTTTAGAATGGCAAACTGATGCAGCTGTTAATACGTGTTGTAAACGTAGACACTAGTACAATAGTACGTAGACTAGTACAATAATGCTTAATTGCTGCATGTAAAAAGAAATCTTGTGATTTACATAGATGTGCCGACCAAAAATATTTTTTTAACAATTATCATTGTTTAAAACTTTGAGTTTAAAAAGTTTCCAAAAAGGCGCCACTTTGCTGAAAATGGCCAGAGGAGGAGCGGCCGCTCCCCCTGCTCCCCCCCTGCGTACGCTACTGGTAAGTATACCAAGTTACAAAATCTGCAATCTAACTAATAATTCATACTTTCAATTTAAAAAATAATAAAAACGATCATCAACGAAGAAAGCGTAAACATTCTATTTTTAGGTGTGACATAAAAAACAGTCATAAATCTAGCCAAATGATTGGATTCTTACGCGGCACACATTTTCCCGCGCCTCGTTTTCACCAAACAAGAATATAATAAAATGGCATTATTACTTACAGCATGAAAAGCATTGTTGTCAGCCTAATTATATTAAACAATTCTATTTTTATTTGATAGTAAAGATGTTATAAAAATTGGGTCTAATAAAAAAGTTATTGGATAACGCACCTGCTTTAGTCTATTCGACTTGAAACGCAAGCTAAGTAAGCGTGACTTTCTCTCGACGGCCTCGTTAAATACAAATAAAGAAATTAGGTCAAAAGTACATCTGGGAATTCTTAAATAACAGACTGAAATAGAAACGGATAGTTCCGATGTCTAAAATTAACGATGGCCTCGTTATTATTAGTTTTATCCCTCTACCGTTTAGTGAAAGCGAAACTGGTCGCCATTTTGAGTAAGCGCATGAGCCGTGAGATGCCACAAAAATGACAAACCCGGAAGCGTTGAACCGAACGGCCTATCTAGTAGGAAATAATACTAAATACTACTATTTGACGATTTGTTATAATATTATGTCTAGGCCGTCTGTTTATAACTTAGTGTATGACGTATCATTAATATTAATTACTAATTACTAAGTTAGTACACTAAAGTTCTTAATTCTTTAGACTTGGTCACTTGACTTTACGTCTAGTCTTTTCAGTCTTCTTTAAACTACGGTCCCTACACCTCTCAAACTAAAACTAAATCTAACGAGTCGGTTGTATTCTAAATAAAATTCTAGATCTAGATTCTATATTAAAATCTGCAAAGTCAGTTATTTATCTAATCTAGATTTAGAATCTAGATTCTATCTCTATTTCTAGATCTAAATTCATAAAATTCTGATTCTAAAACTTGAGTTTGTTTTGAAGCCAAAAGCGAAAGTAGCTTTCCTAACTTAAAAAAAAAAGATTTAATTAAAAATATTCAGATTTGGTTTAAAAAAACGCCAACCGGCAGGACTCCATTTGGACTCCACTGCAACACCCTATTAGAGCTGAGAAATCAAATTTACTTTTCTTTTGTTTCGACTTTGGAACTTAAATATTTTTAATATTCAAGAAGGTTTAGTTAAAAAATCAATAAATTGGTGAATATACATTTTTATCAATTGTACATGAATCGTCTTACTATCAAAAGAAATGGTAACTACTTAATAATACATATATGCTCAAAATTAGTTTGTAATTTTAAAATCAACGCACATACCAGTACAAAAGATCCTGAGTTTCATTCTCCAATTGGCACATGGATTTGATGCTTATTTTGTAAATAAACAAACTCGCTAGTTATAAATATAATAAGCGAAATAAAACATGCATACCATTGAATATAAAGCATTTTTGAAAAATAGATTTGATTTGCATCAGTTATTTGTTTGTATTGATTGCTTCCCATTTTTAGTTTCATTGTAACCAGGGGAAAAACAAATGTCTTATGTCTTTTATAAAAAAAGAAAATAATAATACTATGCACACAAAAATAAGATTGTTTTACTTATGATACTTAACATAAGTATTAGTATTAGGGTATATTTTGTCTATTTTTTTTTAATCTTGGATTTTAAAAAAATGTTTTTTTTTTACTCTAAATGGTATTGAAAGCAATAGCTTAAAGATTTGCCGATTTGCTTAAGGTTTAAAACTTCCGCTTGAGGACTGCGACTTTCTGTATTTAATAATAAGTTATTTTTGGATCCCTTGAAATCAAGGGACAAGAGCTAAGTCAGTATAAATCATCAGTTCTTAAGTTAAGGTGTCATGCAATTGCACTCAAAGTTTGCATACAAAGAATATAATTAAAAAAAAAACAAAAACAACTGATGCCATGATTTGTTTTAGCCTTGTTCAAAACGTTTCTTATATATCTCTCAGCAAATCTAGTTCCATAGACTCTACCACTTAAACACACGGTGACAGAAATGCTACACTTCATTCATATCGCTAGCGACAAACAAGAATGTAGTGTGGCTATTTTGCAACTGTAGGTTTGTAAAATTCTCCATTATAGATTTCATGACGGCAGAAATATAGTATAGACATCTCTTGACGTCAGACTATAGACATAGACTGTTGGTGCTCAAGTTTATTTTATTCAAAAAAGATATAAAGCAATGTTTAGTCATGTATTTGTTTACGCTTAAACGGTGCTTGGGGAGGTACGGACTAGTAGAGGTGCGAACGAGAATTTCTTCAAGGCATATTGTCGGGAAAAACTGAGAGCCCCCCCCCCCTCCACATCCCAACCCCTCGAATCCGAAGAAAGTCTACCGCCCTCCACCCTCGAACGAAATGGAATTTATTTAGAAAACTAGGCATACTGCCTAGCTTCGCTTAGGTTTAACTTTGCGCGCGTCTAGGCTAGAGCGAAGAGAGTAGGTTACGTAAGACTAAATAAATTGTAATAAAATGTTTTTAAACAATCTAGTTTATTAGCTTTATATATATTTACGCTTAAGGAAATACCAAAGCTAGATTAAACTGTCAATGAAAGCTTAATAATAATAAAAAAGCCTAAAACTAGATCTAAATCTAGATCTAGTACTAAACTAAATAGCTAGACTCTACCCTAGAATCTTGATATAGAGTTCTAGATCTAGACCTAGACTCAACCCCCATCGCCATCATTCATATGTCTAAACTCTAAAGTTTAACTAGATCTAGATTTAAATGAAATTCACGATTATTGAATTTTTTACGGACACCTGCATGGTGCATTAAAATTAAATTAATTTAAAACAACAAAGATCTACATCTAGCTAGGTCTAGCTCTACTCCAAAATTCAACCCTGATTGTTCATGATCTACGATGAGCCCTGGCCTTACGTGAAATCTATTACGGGTTGGTGGAATGCAACCAGCATCGATGTTTTAAGGGCGCGTTCTAGATTCTAGATCTATTGAGAGACATTTAAAAAAAAATATGCATCATGACAAAACTTGATTAATTAAAGATAGGCCTAAACAAGTAAACATGGATATTATTATTAATGGTTTAAATCATGGCACAATAAAGAGTAGTTTAAAAATGTTAAGAAACAGAACAAGTTACAGTATTTATTATTATAGCATACATGGAAACTTATGCCTACATTAAAAATAGAATAAAACAAATTCAGTGTGTCTGTTTATTTTATTAAATATAATATAGGAAAGTCCCAAAGTTTACAAGCTTTTAATTTTAAGAGTCAAGTGTTAATAGAAGCAATAATCTGGCTAGTTTTGTGTACAGTGTAGGATGTGTAGTCTCAAAGTCAAATGAATAAGCTAAAGGCTGATTATTTATGAATATATTAATACATGCATCTGATTTGCAGGAATAATCAGATATATCATAACTACATATCTGGTCAGTCCTGCTAATCAGATGCATATATTATTATTAGATTTATAGTTATGATATTGACAAATATGAACTTAGAATTGTATTTTGTTGAACAAGGAGCAGTCACAAAAATGTATATATAAATTCTTGTGTTTTATAAAGAGATTAACTTTGTGCATTGCAATGGATATAGCTTTAATTTGTTAAAAATTGTACAATATAACTTCTAAAGGAACATTGCAATGGATATAGCTTTAGTTTATTAAATATTGTACAATATAACTTGTAAAGGAACTTGTAAATTAAAACTCAAACAACAGATGCTTACTGATCATATCAGTTATTAAAGTAGCTACATTGAGTTCTGAATCTTCACCATTTTCCTCATCAACTGACCAATAACTTTCAATAAGCAATTACAAATCTATCAAGTTTTGTCTCACTAGCTGAGAGTCTTAAGACTATTCTACCAAAAAAAAAAGTGTCATTGTCATTTATAAATTCCCACTTGTATTTTAGCAGTTGGCCAGCCATATCTTCTCCATTGATAATTTTAGCTAACCCTTGTTTTTGTCTGGTCTCCACATTGCAGAATATTTCATCATTAATAAATAACTGACCTTTTGCCAACTTATCAACATCTATCTTTAACTTCTTTCTTTCTTTATTTTCTTTCTTTTTAATTGATTCTTCTCTTCTTTGTATGATTTCACTTTCAATTTCTCGCTGTTGGGTTTTGTGTGATCTTTGCCTGCGAGCACCTTCAGTTATAGCAAAATCAGTTAGCTGATTTCGTTCATTGATACTTTTTGCATCAAGCCACTCCATTGTTTTATTTTATTTAGCTTTAAACTTTTCTCACAGATAGTGGTGTTGCCTGTGTGTTTATTCCTACATAAGGTTCATTGAAATAACTAACCAACTGTTGCCAATTTCTTTCAGGGTTTGATTTTAAGAGCATGAATTTTTTTATGATTCTGTTTACAGAGTTTCTGTTAACAAACTAATTTGTTGTTGTTTTTATGTCTGTTTCTATCTAATATCTCATCAAGTACCTTGGAGATATTTTTATTTTTTATATAGACTCTAGTACTGAGGTGGATTGTAATGACTGACGAGAAGCCGCGTTGGTTGTTAACAGCCTTTATTTACAGACAGCCATGATGCAAAGAGAGAGAAAGGAAGTGGCCAGAGACAACTATATATAGATAACAACATGTAAGGGACATCACTCAAGATAACAATATAAATATAATACTAATACAGAGAGTGAGTTCCCTTGACCTCACAATTAACTCAATCTATTACAAGTACAAATAAACTACATTGCCTATTCACACTTCACCACTTACACCAGAATACCTTTGATAGAGATTTACTACATTCAAGGCATTCTTCTTCCCCATTCTGTCTTGCCTATAAATAATGAAATCATAAGTAGTTAATTATAGTAATATTATTTAATTTTTGACAATGGATAGCTAAAAAAAATTAATAGTTCTACTTATAATATATTTTATCATTTAAAAAAAAAATTCACGGACCTTTTGAAGAAGGGCATCGATACCACTAATTAAAAGAGTGACTGGTTTTTGTAACGTCCGCAAAAAATATGTTACTACTAATATATCAAGTTATAAGCTTAATAAAGTTAATAAACTTTAATAATATTAAACATATTAATATATTTATTACAGTTATTAGTTAAACAAAAGCTAGTGTGTTTGTGAGTGCTTAATAAAACAACTGAGTAATAATAAGCTAGTAAGTCGAAAACAACGATATGCCTATTTTAAAATATATAGTATATTTAATAGGCCTACTTAATAGGTTGACAGACATTGCAATATGGTGTTTAATTAACAAGAACCTTACAATTTAAACAATAATTGAATCACTAATTTTAATTTTATCAATAATAATCATGTATAAAGCCTTTAGAGCTAATTAATTAACTAGTAAGTTCGGGGCTTAAATACTAGATTTAAGGCTGAACGGAGATGCATGTTAAGAGGTATCGATATTACTAGTATTGGTCTACTTTGTGAGACCATTTTCAATATTTTCTACATTGCTAATAATTAACAAAAAGAAGTCTACTAGTACATTTAATTAAATAGATAAATATATTACACTCGATCCATGTTTAGTTTAAGTGTGTATCTTTTTACAGTATTTTATTTTAATAGCTCGATTCCCAGTTCGATCATGATTACAGCGAATTAGTTACAACTAGAGCGGGCCTTCAAAACGTTACATATTTGTATAAATGTGTTTTGTATTAACATTTAATACAAGATAATTACGTTAGCAACATTTAAACTCCAATTTTGTAGGTATTCTTTTTTTTTAAAAGCGTCAATGTCATAAAATTTATTATATTTTACAATCAATCAATCGGCGCGGAAAGGGGTTTAAAAAGTATCGATACCGTTTAAATAGTGTCATTCGGAGGATTGCTTTGTGAGACGAAGTTCGTAGTCTGCTAAAGCGTAAAATATTACAAAAAAATAGACTTTAGCAGAAAAATGGATTATTAAAATAATCCTAACAAATACAGAGCTAGTCCGAGTGTTGAAATATTTTAATACAATTTTTGAAAACTTACCTTTTTAAGTGGCTTTCGTTTTGACATATAGAAAAGGGGTCTTGAAGAAAAAATTAATCTGCCGTAAGCGGCCGCATCAAGTCGTTCCGACTAAAGTTAAAACGGGTTACGGAATCACGTGATATCTATTTTAAAGCCGTTTGATGCGCTATGCGTAGACGGCTGTAGACGTAATTTTTTTCTTCGTAAACGAAAGGTTTTGAGACTGTGACGTCATATTTTCTTGGTTTGTGCAACTAACTACATAGAGAAAACACAAGGAAATTAAAAACATGCATAGTAATTCGAACAACGAAGTATGACGTCGTCACATTTAGCATAGAGTAGAAAATAATCTCAAGCCGGAGAGTGCACACAGTAATATGACGTCATTGATTCTCGAGTAAACATTGAATAAAAAGGCAATTTTGTCTAATCTAAGTGGTTTGCGTGAAGAGTTTCTTTCATACAATTCTTTCATACAATTCTTCGTGTAGGGGCGAAGCCCCACCCCCGCGTATGAACGTCTGAGCCCCCCCCCCCCCACCCCGCCACAACTCAAAAGAAATGTCGTAATCGATACTCTATAATAAAATTACCGCCTAATTAATGTGTCTAATCTAAAAAGTGGTTTTCTTGCAATTTCTTTAATGCAATTCCTCGGGTAGTGGCTAAGCGCGACACCAGTGTTTCTTTCAGACTTCTTCCTCCCCGGAGAGGGGTAAGGGTACTTGAAATTTTCGGGGGCGGGGGTAGAATTTTCGGGGAGGGGGACGGACACTGGAAAAAGTATATAATTATATTTCGTTGAATGGGACGGCAGACATGTTTTTTGGGGGTGGGGGTGGGGGGGTGGTGTGTGTGTGGGTTAGGGGTGGTTTTAGTTTAGAGAAAAGAGACAGCACTATCAGCCTAGCGCCCGTTGTATCCTTCCTCAACGGGCCATTTTTCTCGTTATGCATAATTTTCTTACTAAATATTTTGGATCCTTGAAAATCAAGGAAAATCCCTTGAATCATCATTTAATTACACTTTTGCATTTTCAGGTTGTGTTATTGTTTTTTTATTTATTTTTTTATATTTAGACGTTTTGTATTAGAGCTATGCATAAGTAAACCATCTTAAATGAATGAAAGTAGGCTACAAGTAAGAAAGAAATATTACTATTGTAAATCTGTATCAGTCCTCACAAGCCGATGATGAAAACTGTAATACTAAAGCGAACACACAACTGACGCTGTAAATTACATGTCTGAGGCAAAAAACAAAAGGTAATCAAGGGAAAATGAACAGTAATCTTATTCAAAATTTAGTTGCAGCATTTGTGTAATCCTACATTTATTCTGAATAGGTATTTGGAAAATGCTCTGTTATTTTTTATTTTGTGATCCTTGTTTCACCCTATTTAAATTAAAAAAATAAAATTAAATTAAATTTCAACTTTTGTACTGGACTAAATTTGTTAGAAATATGTACAAGCACTCATATACCACAAAAATGCCCTTTTTTGTTTATAACCTTATTTTACCCTGTTTCGAATCGAGTGCTCAGCTCTAAAACTCCAAACGCAACTAATTCTCTTTTTAGCTAAACCTACTTTGAAAACGCATAAAATTGTTATGCCTTTACATTTTAAAAATTATTTAGAGTAATCGAATCCAAACTTGTGTTAGAGGCTTTGTGTAAGCTCACATTTTCTTTGAATAGGTATTTGGAAAATGCTCTGTTATTATTTGTTTTGTGATCCTTATTTCAGCCTATTTTAAAACATTTTTTTATTCAATTTGTTGGAAATATGTATGAGCACTCATATACCACAAAGGTGCTCTTTGTTTGTTTATAACCTTATTTCACCCTATTTCGAACAAAAATCTCAGCTCTTAAACTTCCCTAAATTGTCGGGTAGCTGGTATAAGTTATATCCATTAAATCCCCCCCCCCCCACACACACACAGACAGACACATAAACACTTTTCACCCCAACTACCCCCCCCCCCCCTTCCTAAACTAAAGAACAGAATGCAGCATGACGCCTAACAAATAGTTAACTGATAGAAGACAGGTCAAAGGGAAACAACAAATTAAATACACACATTGTACACTAGTAGAGGTTATATCCCTTGGCCCCCTTGGTAGTTAAAACAACGCAATGGACACAATACTTCATCCAGCCCAACATTAAAAGCAACGTAACTATCCTCCCCCCCTCCCCCCACCCCCTTTCGCCATGACCTTACGTCACCCTATAATCGACATTTTATTTAGAGTATTATTCTCTAAATTTGCTGGAAGTTTTGTTTTAGAGCATATTTTTTTTTAATATATTATTTTCTTTTTTGTTGTAACCCTTATTTTATCTTATTTTAAGTTAAATTTAGCATTTGAATCTTTCTAAGTTATTATATGTATTAAGGTAAACCTTGTTTGCTAAACATATTTACTTATGTCTTCTTTTCCATATAATTATATATACATGCCACATTGTACAAATTATGTACTGTATGTTTCTACTGATGTAGGGGCCTACTTGTTTCAAAGTGTCAATAAAGATTAAAAGAAAAAGAAACCAAGGGACTAGATGTAAATAAAAATTATCTGTCCTTATGGGGCATGTAGCTGCACTTGAAGTTTGGAAACAATTATTTTATTAGCATAATTTAATACAATGATTTATTTAAGCCTTGTTTAAAACGTTTCTGTAACATGGTTCAACGACAAACCTTGTTTTTTTTTTAAGTAAATCATTCTAGAACTCTCCTTCGTTCTCCATTTAATGTAAAATCCACTAGGTGGGTTGTAATGCAAGTTCCATTGTACCTCCTCGTATACAGAGCATTGAGAAATTATTGTAATTGTGCATACACATGTAATAACATTTTGACATTTTGCGCCATCCTACTTGCAAAAAATATCTAAATAGAGATTTTGAAAAAGTTGATGTTCAAACGTAGATCACTCCCGCTTTTTATTTTTTTTGTTTTGCCCCAGAAACTGCTAGACAAGCATGACCTACACGGCCAATCTTAGCATTAATTAAAATATCTCAAGCTATGATGGTTAATTTAATATAGACATCATTAGTAACAGAACAGTTGAATGAAGTAACCTTTGTACACGGTAAATGATTGACTACAATAGAACGCTGTCTTAGAATTGTAGATTTTAAAATATTCGAATTAAAACTAAAACATCAGTATCGTGAAACCCAAGCACTCTGTGGCATAGACGCCATACCTCATCCACATCATTATCGGCAAACAAGAAGACTGTGTGGCTATCTTGTTACTGTACAATAGAGAAATAATGTACCCTAATTGCTAGACCAGGGGTCGGCAACCTTTTAAGACAAGAGCCAAAAGCTACAATGTACACAATTTTCCTAGTTTTTAAAGAGCCAATTATATTATTTCTTTTCAAAAATCGTATGATAGTTGATAAGGATTAGGTAAATAAATGTGATTTATGATTTTAAATGAATAGCGTTAATTAAGAACTGATATTGATGCATATAAATACATACAAATCAAATAATATAACTATAAGACTATCCCAATCGACTATACAAGCCAGTTACGGACACCACTGGCCCAGGAGGTGTCTCCTATAGCCAGGCAGCACTCAATACGGCAAACTTCGACTAACTGGCTTGTAATAGTAATTTAAATAGTAGTGTATAATTTTTTTTTTACTTTTTAGTGCATTAGTACATAAAAGCTTGTTATTAAAACGTTTTTTAATGAATTTTTTTCAGTACTTTACATGTTTTATTTACAATAGTGTTACATGATCGCCATGAAACTTTGGGAAGATGTTGAGAATATTTATTGGGAGGTTTCTGCGCTAAAAAGCATTTTTAAATTCGCAGGGGTGGCACCCCGGCAGGGCGCGATTTGTTTTCTCTATATATATGGTATCCCGAGTGCGTACTTCTCTCTCTCTCTCTCTCTCTCTCTCTCTCTGTCGGTCCGCAAGATATTTTCGCCGGACATCACATCAGAATCTGCAGCGACATATGAAGAACTTTATACGGACTTTTGTTGAAAATAATAAGTTAGACGTTTTAAATGTATAACCACAATTTTATTTAAAGAAGAAAATTAAAAAATAAAGGCGTATTCGAATGTAGAAAAACAATTTTAATTAAATAAATTATGCAACCGGAAAAATGTTTATACTTGGGACAAGAACGCATTTAACAATGACGTCGCTTATTGTTTACACTAAAAAAAAAAAGACCACGAAACTGATGACGTCATCTTCCGAGTTTAGAATGAAATAAAGAAATGAACTATTTCATTCAAATATGATTTAGAGCTAGATTCTACGTACGCTATGAAATGTATACAATACGATTTTCTCGACCTAAACTTTTATAAGTTTTTACTTTATTTATTTAAATTCTAGATATAGATCTAGATCTCGATTCTAGATATAGACTAGATCTACGGAAAAAACTAGACGTAGACGCTAAGATCTGGATTTAGACTATCTACTAAAAACAACATAACTACCATTGAGCAGCCGGGTTTTTGAAGAAATCTTTTAAGTCTCTTAATTTTAAGTCTCTTAATCAGCGAGTGCATTTAATATGGTATGGATTCCGATGAAGAAATGAACTATTTCATTTTAATCTATAGATCTATACATAAAAACCTAACAAAATTAAATCACATTTAAAACAAGAAAAATATCATTGAATAGCCGAGTTTTTAACGGAATCATTTAAGTCAATTAATTAGTGTGTGTCTGTGTTATGTTAAATGTGTCGGATTTTTAGCTAATTAGTTATTTCTTTGCTTTGTCAGTAATATCGTTCAGCGTGTAGTAATGCACATTGCGTTTTGACCATAAACTATTTTATAAATTATTTTTCTCAAACAAGTTCAACATTTTTAAATATATAGGCCTATAATTCACGTGAAACGGGTACCGATGGCTAGTATAAAAATAAAAGTCGATTGCGGTAGCCATCAAACTTCAGAACTTTATTAGAACAATCCAGGGAAGGGTTCTGTAAAAAAGTCATTTTTATTTTCGCAAGGGCGGCGCCACAAGAGGGTGCGATTTTCTCTATATACGGTATATAAAAATAAACGTCGATTGTGGTTTCACGGCGTTCACCTGATTGCCATCAAACTTTGGGGAGTTCATTAGAACACTTTGGGGAAGGGTTCTGTAAAAAAAATAAATCATATTTAATTTCGCAAGGGCGGCGCCACGGGAGGGTGCGATGTTTCTCTATGTACGGTATATAAAGATTAAAGGCGATTGCGATTCGACGCATTTGATCCGGGTGCCATAACATTTTAGGGAGTTGATGAATACTCCCGATAAGGTTTCTGGGGTGGGAGAGGGGTGGGATAGGTGGGTGGTGTTGGGAAGGGGAATTTAATTTTGCATTGGAGGCCCCCCGGCAGGAGGTCATTTGGCGTCCTGATCTTTCCCGTGAGCGCTATGGCGACTACGTTGAGTCTAAACAACGTGATAGACAATGGATAGGATGTGGCGTTACAAACGCTCACTAAATTGAATCAAGCGTGTCAAGCGATTTGGCTGCACACAAAAATTTCAGTTTCGGCCACCAAAGGCTCACATGGGCCGCTGAGGGCCATGTAATACGTTGTATTTTAATAATCAGAAAAACTAACCAAGGTTAGATTATTAACTGGCGTGTTTCTTTTAGTCCGTAAAAAATCCAAACAGTTTCGTCACTTTGCGAATGATGCAATTAGCATCTATTTTTAGACAATCAATCGGAAATTGAGATCGAGCATCTAATAATAGACTATTGTAACGATAACATATTGCATCAGTCACACTGATGATTAAAACACGTCAAATACTTTTTTACGTGCTAAAGAAAATAATCCTGTTCATTTGTGTCATTTTGCGAATGATGCAATCTGCATCATTGTTAACAGGATGCTATTTGGCACGATGGCGCCTGTTAGTTTTAAGGAGCCAGGGTCCGTACGTGGCGCCTATGCGGTAGTGTAATCGAGAGGGGGTGCACCTCTACGTCCCTGACACATCGGTGGTCACCGAAGTGTGTTCTACCTGATTATTTCGATGAGTGATTAATCTACACATAAGGTTTTCACGCGGTAGTGTAGGTAAACCCGTGTCCCGATATTTATGATCCAAGCGCAGGCATTGTTTACATTTAAATAACTCACTTTTAGAAAACATGGTTACGCGCCTAAGAATATAGGATTAGTAACATTTGGATGAAACCCTTCTTCCATCCCCGCGGCAACGCGCGGGGACGGGTATGCTAGTACTCAGGTCAAATTAATGTATTCTGACAGGTAGAGGAATGCATTCTGAATAGAATAACATTCCCCATTTAACGATATTCGAAAAAAGTCGGCACTCGGGCAGTGACAAGCATGGTATTGTTGCCACGGGGCTGTACACAGCACGGGTGTGGGGCTGGGCCTGTTGCCCAAGCGGCTGTCAGCTGTCCGTATACATTCTATTTTACCTATTCTCAATCTTCTCTGATTAGTGTGTTTATTCTATTTAAGTTAAAGTTGTTTTATTTTATAGTATTCTTTTTTAGTAGTTTTGAAATGAAATAATAAAAATATTAATATTTGTGCATGAAAATCGAGAGCCGCACATTGACATCCAAAGAGCCGCATGCGGCTCTGTGACAAGTGTAGAATTATCCATTTTAGATTTCATGGCGGCATAAAAAGAGTTGACGGGAAATACATCGCGGCACATCCCTGAACTGAATAGAAACAAAATAATAGTTCGTTGTGTTAGTTGTTTCCCATATTTAAATTTATTGGACCTAAGGGAAGCAATAAACATTCTAAAATAAGTGTGTAAAATCAAAAGTAATAATACAATATAAAGTAAAATGATTGTTTTATTTATTATATACCACGTAGTTATTACTATTTTCTTACCTAATGTTTTGTTTATTATTGATACGTTCTGGATTTCTGAATAATTAAGTTGCTCTAAAATATATAGAAAAGCATCAGCTTATGACCCGCTGCATTTTTCCAGATGGGAAACCACAACTTTATCGATGCTTTTTGAAGAATAATTGATTTTAAATTTTGGATTCCTTGAAAACAAGGGACAAGATAAAAATGAAAATCTGTTGTTGTTCATATGCGACATGTAGCTGCACTTGAAGTTTGTCAACAAGTATTTTATCATCATTATTTAAACCATGATTAATTTAAGCCTTAGACAGTGGTTTATGTGTACACGAGTTGGTCAAGCCAATGATATAGTTGGCCGCTATGTCACATGACCAGCAACTTGTGTACTGAAATAACTTAGCAAAAGTGGGGGTGAGGGGTGGTGGGGTGGTGGGGTACGGGAGATGAGAATGTGGGTAACTGGAAGGGTCGTAGACAAAGGCAAGATGGCGGTATAACTTTATACCGTCACAGATAATTAATTCAAACAAAATATATAAAAAAATAATTGCTCATAGCAGCTGTTGTCGCCCTAAGAACAACTGAGAACAAGAAAATAACAAAAACGCAAATATTGCTATACATTGCAGTACAACATATCAGTAAATAAAAGCTGTATAAAAGAAACTCGTAGATGTCCGTTGATATACTCATGGAGCTGATATAGGACGCTTTCTCAGAACTGTGTGAGCCGGCCACTGATTGAAACGTTTTAAAATATACGGATGAAAACTCCTACATGATGATCGTGAAACCCAAGCTTTCGGTCGAAATTTTCTTTTTACATCGTTATCGATAAACAAGAAGACATTGTGGCTATCTTGCTACTGTAAGATAGAGGAATAATGTGCCCTAACTACTAGACACTACTAGATACTAGTCTTTTAAACCAGGGGGAACAACCAATATCTCTTTTTTCTTAGCTAAAGAAGGACAAAGTAATACAAAAAACAAAATGATTGTCTTATCTTTATTATTAAATACAAACATTCATATAATGGAAGGGAGAATATTGTCTATTCTTAATAATTCGTAGTTAAAAAAAAAAATATTTGACTCTAAAGGCTTTAAAAACCTTAGTTTAAGGACTGGTTGAATTGTTTAAGTAGTTAAACCTACTTTTACAATCAGTGATATTGTGTTTGTACACTTAGATTTGAATCTCTTGATAATTAGGGACAAGGTCTAAATATAAATATCTTTCTTCATCATTCGACAGCGTTTGACTGGTATAGGTTTATTATCTATAGCTATCCTGTTCAGAGTTTCTTGCAGGCATCTCTTCGGGCATCCACCCCCCCCCCCCCTCGAACTTGATGGATTTTATATAGTAAACATACACTTTTACTTGTGTCCGCCCCCCCCCCCCCCCGGAAAATGTTGATCGCCCCCCCCCCCTGCCTGAGAGAAAAAAGTCTGATAGAACACTGATCCTGTTTTCTCTTGTATATAAATATACATATACAATATTGCAGAGGCGTAGCGAGGGAGGGCGGGGGCGCTAAATTGAAAGTTTAAGGGGGGGGGGGGGGGGGTGGGGCGAAAATGAAAATGAAAATGAAACCGAAAGTTTGTCCCCGGGCGCCTGGAAGGGTCGCTACGCCTCTGCAATATTGTGTTATACGGATGTTGGGGGGCTTTTAATTACGTTTCAAATTAGGTATCACAGAAAACAAACAGAAACTTAGAGAATGTGATAAATTTTATAAAATGGTAAAGGAGTAAATAAAGGGAGACAGTCCTGGCTTACTGCCTGACTCTGCACTGCAATGGCTTCCCC
The DNA here is from genome assembly GCF_028476545.2 of Physella acuta. Classification (NCBI taxonomy): domain Eukaryota; kingdom Metazoa; phylum Mollusca; class Gastropoda; family Physidae; genus Physella; species Physella acuta. The sequence goes on from NW_026733615.1 coordinate 132,362, forward strand.
TTTTCGGAAACATAGCAGCTAGAATAAAGACAGAGTAGATTCCATTTGAATAGTTCTTAAGATTTTAATGCATAAACATAATAAATTCACATTGTGTACGTATGTGTTTTAAGTGCAGTTGGAGAACAAAAGAATGTGGCCGGACTTGGCTCCGTACCTGGCCCTGCGTAATATTTTTTTTCCAAAGAAGGGGAAGTACTTGCGGTTGCATGACTACTGAGTATGGCTCTGAGATGTTTACTGTTGTAGTGCTTGTGGTATTGCGTCTTGTTGTTTCACTTTCAGTCTTGTATTCGTCGTCTCGTGTTCTATAAGGTCATCATGTCCTCTAAGTCGATGGTACAAGTCGGTGGCAGGAGCTCATCATCCACGGGTTTTGCTAGACTGTTGATGTAGTCTGTCACGTTTTATTTGTAGTTGTCCTTCATTAGTCCTTAACTACATAATGTCTTGGTCGTCTTTTGGCTTAGTGTGTTGTGTGCTTGTTCCCTGCCCTGTTCTCTACAAAGGGGGGGGGGGGGTTAACTTGGCGGTAGGCTCGTCGCTGTCGCATCGTGGTCCCTAAGATCGTGTCCTCTGTGTGTATGAGTTTAGTTCGGTCACCGTAGCTCAGAAATTCCCCAAGTTTATCTGAGCTATCAGTTGAGTTTGTCACATCTTATGTTCTTATGTCCTTCATTTACCCTTCGCTTCAGTATAGTCTTCGTCGTCTATGTGTTATGATGTAATTACCTTTCATTGTCGTGTTTTTTTTTTGTTTTTTTTTAGTCGGGATACGTGTGGGGAGGGGAAGGGGGATCTTGTGAAGGTAGTTGTCAATGTTTAGTAAGTTTAAAAACCGCAAAGCTTGCAAAACATTTAAGTAATACCCAGCTTGTTATCTAATCAAACATTTCACCTTACAATCTGAGAGGCGCCTTTTACTGCAAGGACGGGAACATGTGTTAGGGGAGATGCGGTCTAATACCAGGGCAGGTGTTGAATAGTCTTAGGGGAAGGTGCTGTCTAGTGGAAGTGTGGAATAGTGCGAGGGGAGACGCAGATTAGTAAAAAGAGAGGTGTGAGGTAGTGCTAGGTTAATCGCTCATGTGTGCTTTTCCGTTGGCCAGACATTCTACTGGCTTACAAAGATCACTCCAAACAGCAACATAAAAAGTACAGTCTGTTACAAAGTGTTTAAAAAGTATAAGCGTGGCGACTATCCAGAAAAAAAAAACCATGAACACGACAATGATGAAGAAGTGGGTGTCCCAATAGCAACAGGTTTAGAGAAACTGTAAAAGATATCAAAATTAGAGAAAAGTTTTGGGTAGAAATGAAAAAAAATGTATCTATACATTGCTTTGAGAAAATCAAGGAAAAAAAAACATTCATCAAAATGAATATTGGAGCTCAAACAAACTTTTTCTTTTTGATTTCTCAGTTTTGAATTTAGACCTACATATTTTAATATTTAAGAAGCTTTAGTAAATAACTCGCAGAGTGAATAAATTGGTGAATATGGATTTTCATAATTTGAGCATTGATTGTCATACTATCAAAAAAGACGGTGCATGCGTAATACTACATTTATTTAATATCAACGCAATTATCAGTACAAAAGATCTTCGAGTTTCATTCTCTAATTGACACGTATGTTTAATGCATATTTGTAAATTAACATACTCGCTAGTTATAAATATACGATGCACAATAAACCATTGTTTATGAAATAATAACACTTAATATATTGCGTTTTTGAAAAAATATAATAGCTTTGCATTATTAATTTGTATTAGTTGCTTCCCATTTGAATTTTTTTTAGCAAGGGAAGTAACTAACAAACTAAGTTTTCGCTGAAGAAAAAAAATAACTCTGAATTGATTACTGTATTTGTTTATTCATCACATGTACAAATTTGTAGATATGAAATATATTGTCACCTGATAAATTATATTTTATTTTATAATATTTAACTGGCTATAAAATGTATAGAAAAGCATTAGCTCAATGACCTGCTAAATTTTAAAAGTAGTGAAACCGACACATTGCTAATGTTCCCCGCTTTACCTGAAAAGATATTCTGGATCCCTTCGAAATCAAGGGACTAACTAAAAATATTGAATTAATAACGACACGGTTTACTGACTCTGACATACCACCCCTACCCCTTTGCCCTTCCCTTTAACCTTTATCAAGACTTTGCTAGACTTCGATGGAACTTGACCTGCATTTACTTACTATCCCTTTGCCTACATGGTATATAAATGTTTTGTAAAATAGATCAAACCTATTTTTTGTTAGATATAAGGGGACTACATAAAACAGTAAACTCAGCCTCAATATTTTCAAAATTTATTTATTTCCACTTTTCATAACTTTTTTTCTTCCTTTTATGGGAACACTTCTAACCATATTTGAGACTTCACTGTAGGCCCAACACCTTATAACCAAGTTAAACTCAGACAACTGTAACACATATGGTTACCAGCCAGGGGAGGGGAAAATATGAAGTTTTAATTCATTGAGTTGCGGCCCCTGTGGGGCTGTGGCCCTGTTGACTTAGTTGTTTTTTTCCGTGCTTTTGTGAGCGATGTTACCTGTGTCCCATGTCATGGGTTTGTGGGTAGTTTCATGCCTAGCCGTGTCAGTCACACGCAAGCCTGCTGTCTGTGGACACATAGTTATATAAATTATGTTTGTTAAAATACTTATTTGTGTATTCCTGCTAGTGCTGCATGTGCACACTAGTTAGGGTGAGTATTAATATAAGTATTTATTTGTAGTACTACTTATTGGTACTTGTTGGCAGTACTATGTACTGGCCGAAACATATTTTATTGTACCCGTGTATAGTGTAGCCTACACGTGGTGTTGTCGTGAATGTAACTTTTTATTTACATTTGTTTTAGGGCTACAGTTTTTTTTGTTTTGGTCTGCCTGAAGTATTTTCTCTAGTCGTACTACTGTGTTGCATCGCCGTCATGGCTCGATGCTGTGAATAAAGGAGTACTTGACAACAACTGTCGGTGTCAGTGTGTACTTAATCTCAGGGTCAGCCCGTCTTAACCACAACACCTCAGTGGGTAAAAGCATCCCCACTGAGTGAGGGTTACACAACAATACAAAAATCACCCCGAAAACAACGCAACATGACAAGTGTCTTGCCTACTTTACACCTCCCCTCAAATGTACTCAACAGTCACAAATGCTGCAAAACTAAACATAGAAATGTTACGATTCACTGACACATCACCCCTACCCTCTCCCTCTCATTCAGTTTTAAATAATAGCAAAAAAAATTAACATAAAATGGAAAAACTGCTTAAATATTTCACCTTCCTGTTAGAACAAAAAATATTATAGGCCATTACAAAATGTATATCTAAAATATCACTCACGCTTTATTTTGAAAGTTGAAAGCAGATCACTTCCGCTATATTTTGTTTTTGCCCCAAAAACTGCTAGAAGAGTATGACCAACACGCTAGTTACTTTTAAAATTAATTATGATGTCTATGTTTTATAATATAACAAACTCTACTAATGTCCTATGCAGATGTAATAAATGGCATAATCATGATCAGTTACAAATCTGGTGATAGAGAAACGCTGAAAAAGGTAAGTGCATTTCACTCATTGAAATATGTTTTCTACTTCAGTTAAGAGTTGGGGCCGTGTGGTCGAATCGAAGAGCTTTTAACTGCCAACCCGAACGTCTCGAGTTCGGTTCTCTGAATCCACGGAGTTCTAATGGATGCCTGTCTCACGTTAGGAACGTAAAAACGGCTGGGCATAGTGATGACTGCACTAACCCTTCATATGCCGGGATCAACGACATAGCTGAACTCTACTTGTAGTTTGTTCTATGTTGGACAAAGGCTATAGAAGCAAATCCAAAAAGAAAAATGGGCTGAAATCTGAGTAAACGGTATATAATGCGCATAACCAGTTGGCACGTAATATTTTATTGTGATGGAGGGCATCCCTTGTAACAATAGAATTTTAAAAAGTGTTTCTGCAACTATTTTCAATTTTCCTTATCTCTCTTATTACTTGCTGTAAAGGGTCATCCATAATTGACGCTTTTTTGACGAGTTTAGCTTCCCCCTCCCCTCCGTCACACATCGTCACAAAAAGCCACCCCCCCCCCCCCCTAAAATGACGTTACACCCAGTGTTTCTTCCAGACTTTTTTCTCCGGGGTGGCACTTGAAATCTTCGGAGGGGCGGTAAACTTTCTTCGGGGAGGGGGACGGACACTGTTAAAAGTATATATTTTCTATATAAATTATATAAATTTCATTTCGTTCGGGGGGGGGGGGGGGGGGGTCGGTAAAAAAATTTCACAAAGGTTTTTGAATTTTTCTTAAAACATCGATATTTTTTTTCCAAAATCTTGTCAAAACTCTGTCAACATGGAGTATTTTGATCAATTCCTATTACAATTTATTAAAACGATTTTGTAAAACGCCAAATAACGGCTTAAACTCATTTTCTAACATTGCTTTTTTATAATTCAAAAGTGTGACGTCACATCATCTGAACCCCCCCCCCCACCCTCCCCCTCATCACACATCGTCAAAAAATTACGGACCCCCTTCCCACCTACGAGTGTGACGTCATTTATTGACGACCCCTAATTCGTTTGACATATTTTCTTCTGTTACTTCCCTTTGACTAAAAATATTCCATAAGCTCCTTAGATTTTTCATGTCTACTTTCTTAGAACTATAGAATTGAATTATTTCTGCAACTCGTTTTTTTTCGCTACTTCAATGAGTCTATTAAATAAAAATGTTCCTTTATTTAATTGTACTTTTTTTTACTCATTGAACGTACATTTTCACATGCATTCAAACAATACAATTTAAACATGGCCACACCCTTTTGAATGCTAGGTGTACGACACATTGAAAGCCGCGGGTTATCGGACCTGGATGGACATCTACCTAGGATTGCTTCCAGGTAGGCGTCGTCCTAAACCGCTAACCCATCAGGGGCGGAACTACAATGCCGCCAGACCCCGCAATGCGGGGGGGGGGGGAGGACGACGCCATTTAGGGGCCCACTGCCGAACGTAATAATTTTTCATAGCTAAAAAATTAATGTTCTTGCATTTTTGACTTGATGGTTGTTTTGTAAAGAAATAACTGTAGCTGCGGTTGGATTATATTTATTCTATAGATACCATCCCACGCTCTTGTATATTCTTTTTTTCCTTTGTTTTTAAACCACTGTGAGTCCTCTTTCTCCTAAAATCAAACTTATCAAAGACAAGCAAACGTTCAAACCACTTCCATGACTTATTTCCCTTGTTTAAATAGTCAAATAAGGGTGCTCATATGCTCCTTTTAATAGTTTGTATAAAACAAATTGAAAAGCAATTACTTATCTTAATTATTTTTTTACTTAAGAATGACATTGTATAAAAAGGAAATGTATTTAAAATAGTAATATAAATACGAAAAAAACATAAAAATAAACATAACACAAGACACCATTACTTATACAAAGCTTTCAAGGTTTATATTCTGTTGACCGACTGGAAGGTCAGAGGTCTTTTAGAAGAGATGAAATAAAACTGATTTTTACAAAACACACTAATGCACTTATACTAAATTCTTAATATGATGTTGTAATTTGTTTTAATTGAAAAAAAAAAGCATTTTTTTTTCAAAATCCAAACAGGCCAGCAATGAGTAATATTTTTGTACGAGAAAAATGGCCCGTTGAGGAAGGATACAACGGGCGCTAGGCTGATAGTGCTGTCTCTTTTCTCTAAACTAAAACCACCCCCCCCCCCACACACACACCACCCCCTCCCCCCCCCCCCAACCTCTAGCCCATTGCCCCTTATCCATTTTCCTTTATCACTATCCTTATCATTATGCCTATTGCTATGGCTATGTCTTTCCATATCCCTATTTTAGACATATCCGTTTCTTTATCTTTTTCCCTATCCCATTTCCTTTACCCTATTGCTATCTAAAACCTATCTTAATTCATTTTATTTTAATTAATGGCGGCATAAAATAAGTTAATGGAAAATTAATGCGACACCTCCCTGGACTGAATAGAGAAAAAAAATGACATATTGGACACTAATAGACGAGTTCTTGATAACAAGAAAAAAAAAACTCGCTAGTTTTAAATATAATCAATACAACATTTTATAATAAGTAATATAAAATATATTAACTTGTTGAAAATTAAATTGATTTACACAGTAAATGTATTTGTTAGTTCTTTCCCATTTATTTCCCATTTAAAAAAACTTTTTTAAGTAAACAGGGGAAGCAATTAAAAACCTAAGTTTTTTTTTTTTAAGAGAAACAAAAATAATAATACTATGCAAACGAAAATAATTGTTTAATTTGTTACATTTAACACAAGTATTAATAAATTCTTAGGATATATTATATTCATTTTTGATAAGCTTTGAAAATCTTAATAATTAGTGCATTACTGAAAAAATGTGTAGAAAAGCATTACCTCAATGACCAGCTTAATTTTTAAAGATGTGACAAAAAGTTTGACCAACATCCTAAGTGATCTTTACCCAACTAAAATTTTTGATCCCATGAATGATTTAAATGTTTAAAACAATTAAATTAATAAATTAAAAACAAAAAACAAAAAAAACTGTTTGAGGACTGTATAGATATAGATGTTTGAAAGGGAAGAATGTTTGCTTTGATGTGTCTCATTGTAATAAAATAACTTTCCCGACTGCCTAAAATTTGTATCATTTTAATTCTCTGTAATCCCAAATTTATTTCAGCTCTACTTAAAACCCCAAATTCCACCCTACCCCCCCTACCCCCCCCGTCCCCCCCCCCCCCCCCCCCCGTCCCCTCAGCCCACCACGCCGAGGGAAAAAAATCCACTGAATCATCATTTAATTACACATTTGCATTTTCAGTTTCAAGTTGGTTTTTTTTAAAAATGTTTTTAATTTTTTTTTTATTGTTTAGACGTTTTGTATTAGATCTATGTATAAGTAAACCATCTTGAATGAATGAAAGTAGGCTACAAGTAAGAAAGAAATATTACTATTGTAAATCTGTATCAGTCCTCACAAGCCGGTGATGAAAACTGTAATACTAAAGCGAACACACACAACTGACGCTGTAAATTACATGTCTGAGGCAAAAAAAAAAAAGAGGAAAAAAAAATAAATGATAAAATGGACAATATTTTTTATGTTAAATATCACATAAAAGAGCTGTGTATTGGGAAATCTTATAGTACACGTTCACACTACACATACTTAGAGGACGCTCTACCAGAACTTTGTGAGCCCGATCACAGATAAAAAAAAATATTCAAAATCTTCGGAGGAAACTCATCACCATCATGAATCATAGACACCCGGTGGCTTAGGTCCTATACTTTTAACAGTTCAAAAATGACGGTGAACACTACTACATTATGATGAAACCTATGCTACACCTTCTTCACATCTCTAGCAACAAACAAGAATGTAGTGTGGCTATTTTGCGACCGTAGTTTAAAGGAATAATGTGCCTTCACTTCTAGACTGACATACAGTGGTGTAGCTAAGATTTTCGGGCCCCCATGCAAAAATTATTATTGGGCCCCTACGGTAATCTGTAAAATGTGTATTTTATAGGTCCATAGTTGTGTACTTATACGGTATTATTATGTAGTACAAGTAGCGTAAAATATATTTGATTTTATATCACTTTTATGAAAAATGAAACTAACAAATAAAATGTAAGCGCAGTAAACTTTAAGTAACCTACCACATTAGCTTCACAAGGCGGGGGCGTCATGATTTAGGCGAGGCACCATGACGAAAACTCGTAAAATTTACTGTCAAAACTATTTTTAATACAGTTTAAATAATACACTTTTGTTATCATGTCCGTTATTGTTAGCTTGACAAAAAAATCATACATAAGTATTATATTATTGCAAATATGTAGTTTTCTCTAAACTTTGGAACGAAGTCCAGTATCATATTTGATAATTTAATATCATACTTGAATTGAAGCAAAAAAAAACAAAAAAACAAGGGTTTTGCTATCCGAACCCTTATTGTTACTTAAGAATATACAAGAAAGTTTAGAGGAGATCACTCCCGTTTTATTTTGTTTTGCCCCAGAAACTGCTAGACCAGCATGACCGACACGGCCAAGTTTAGCTTTAATTAAAAAATGTTAAGCTAAAATGGTCAATTTAATGTAGACATCATTAGTAACAGAACAGTTGAAGTAACCTTTGTATGCGGTAAATAATTGGCAACAGTGTGAAACACGGAATTTAGAACTAGAATTGAAAAAGCGCGAAGGCGTACGATAGGATCATATCGCTTATCTCCGCTGGCTCAATGTAAAATGTTAGCGATGTAATGACTTTTGTCCGTCAGATGATTTGTATGTACTTAGTGATTCGGAAAGAAGTTACGATCCGTGGTTGGTTAAAAAGTAACGTCCTTTGTCGACAGTCCTTAGACAGAAACGTGCAGGTGTTAAGTTTTGTGATGAACATTCGTCTCTGTAGGGCCTGGCATAAAACATTGTTATTGGATTTAAATACGTCTTAAATATTAAGATCACATTAACACAAGAAATGTGTTTTCTTAACAATACCTGAAGCTATACGGCATGTATCAATAGACAAAACGAGTTGACGAAAACAATGTCTACGCAATTAAAAAAACGCACTGTTACCGAAAACCATTCGTAAAATTATAAAAATTCTTCTTTAAGTTTGATGAACATCAACGAATTTACCACAGAAAAGTATTTTAAAATCTAAACGAGATGAATCCATTAAAAAGAATATGGGCGCTTGGAAATCAAACCAACTTTTTTTTTAGCTTTCAACGTTTGAACTAGCAAATATATATATATATATATATATATATATATATATATATATATATATATATATATATATATATATATATATATATATATATATATATATATATATATATATATATATATATATATATATATATATATATATGTATATATATATATGTATATATATATATATATATATATATATATATATATATATATATATATATATATATATATATATATATATATATATATATATATATATATATATGTATATATATATATGTATATATATATATATATATATATATATATATATATATATATATATATATATATGTATATATATATATATGTATATATATGTATATATATGTATATATATATATGTATATATATATATATATATATATATATATATATATATATATATATATATATATATATATATATATATATATATATATATAATTATCTAAGTGGGGGCCCTGCGAGACAAAACCAAGACCTAAGCTAAACAGATCATATTGGCTACTACCCCCACAAGTCTGGTGAGCTGTTTACAATTGTAGTGACAGCTATTAGGGGCAGATAATTTAGTTTTTAAACGATTTTAAATTAAAGGGAGGTAATAACATGTCATGCTTGTTCTTTTCTTTGCAGTCTGCAAACTGTCGTCACGGACGGCTGCTTTCCATGTGGCTGTGTGCTGGTAATTGAGAGTAAGGATCATCGTCCTTCACGAGCTACTGATAGTGTTTTGAAAGTTTAAAGGAGATCACTCCCGCTTTATTTTGTTTTGCCCCAGAAACTGCTAGACAAGCATGGCCGACACGGCCAAGTTTAGCTTTAATTAAAATATCTCAAGCTATGATGGTCAATTTAATATAGACATGATTAGTAACAGAACAGTTGAATGAAGTAACCTATGTACACGGTAATGATTGACTACAATATAACGCACGGAATTTAAAACTCAGTAAAGCAAAGTGATCAATGAACAAGACATTGAGATAGACATCCCATTTTTTGTTATCGAGACACTAATCTATCCTACTATATAATGGCCCTACACACCGCGTGCAAAAGCAAGTAAACAAGAATAAAAGCGATTCAGGTTTTCCTCCATTTTGCGTATCACGTTAGGTGTACGTGTGTTGGTCAATCCAATGATTTGATTGGTCGCTATGTCACATGACCAACGATATGGGTGCTGACATAACTTTCCATACATGTGGGTGAGGTGAGGGTGGGGGGTAAGAATGCGGTTATCTCATGGGAGACGCAGGCAAGGCAAGTTGGCGGCTTAACACGTTTAACGTCTATGATAATTAACAAAATATTTTTTTTTTAAAATTGCTTATGGTTACTTATGTCGCCCTCAGAACAAGCAAAGATTGCAAAACATTGAAGTGAAACATATCACCAAATAACAACTATATAAAAGGAACTCGTAGATTTACGTGTATATACTCATGGAGCTGTTACAGAACGCTCTCTTAGAACTGTGAGCTGGCCACAGACCGAAACGTTTTAAAATATTCGAATGAAAACTCCAACATCAGTATCGTGAAACCCAAGCACTCAGTGGCATAGACGCCATACCTCATCCACATCATTATCGGAAAACAAGAAGACAATATGGCTATCTTGCTACTGTAAGATAGAGGAATAATGTGCCCTAACTGCCAGACACATCCATGACTTGTGTAGAATTCTCCATTTTAGATTTCAAGGCGGCATAAAATAAATTGATGTTAGATACATCGCGGAACTACCCTGTGCGGAATCGAGACAGCAAGATAATGTTTCTTTTTGTTTGTTATTTCTCATATTCAAATTTATTGCAACTAGGGGAAGCAACCCACATACTGATATTTTTTTGAGAGAACAAAAGTAATAATTCAATACATACTAAAATGATTATTTTATTTATTATATTTAACGCCGCTCCTGCTATTGTTTATCTAATACTTTGTCCATTCTTGAAAAGTTTTGGATTTCTGAATAATTAATTTCCTCTATAATATGTAGAAAAGCATTAGTTCAATGAACGGCTGCATTTGTACAGATGGGAAACCACCGCATTAACCATACTGCTGATATCCCATACATATGCAAATTTTGAATCCCTTGAAATTAAGGGACAAGGTCTAAATATTAAGTATCTGTTGTTGTTCGTATGTGACACGTAGCTGCACTCGAGTTTGCAAAGAATTATTTTATTAGCATATTTAAATACCATGATTTATTTAAGCTTTGTTTAATACGTTTCTGTTGAAGAGCCAACCTTGTTTGCATCTTAAGTAAATAATTCTAGTATTCTCCTCCGTTCTCCATTTAATGAAGAATAAACTAGGTGTGTGCTAATACAAGTAGTGCTGTACCTTCTCGTACACAGAGTATAGAGAAAATATTGTAATTGTGCACACTAATTTAATACAATTGTGACAGTTTGTACCGTTTTACACCTCTCTACTTTAACGTATACGCAGTATAAAGGATGTATTACAATCTAGCAAAAAAAAATCTAAATCGAGATCTGGACAAACTTGGACATTTTACAACCACCCGGAGCACAAAAAAAGTAGTTTTGTAATCCTGTCCTTTATTGTTACTTGACAACAGTTCATACATACAGTGGCGTAGCCAGGTTCGTCTCAAGGGGGGGGGGTTCCAATTTTTACCCGGGGACAAACTTTCGATTTGCACCCCCCCCCCCTCAAACTTTCGATTTGCACCCCCCCCTCAAACTTTCGATTTTCACCCCCCCTTCAAACTTTCGATTTGCACCCCCCCCCCTCAAACGTTCGATTTGCACCCCCCCCCTCAAACTTTCGATTTGCACCCCCCCTCAAACTTTCGATTTGCACCCCCCCTCAAACTTTCGATTTGCACCCCCCCTCAAACTTTCGATTTGCACCCCCCCCCCCCTCAAACTTTCGATTTGCACCCCCCCCCCCTCATACTTTTTATATATACCGACGGGTCTATGGGGGGGGGGGTTATAACCACCCCTAACCCCCCCCCCCTGCCTACGCCACTGCATACATAAGTATTATAGCAAATATGTAGTTTTCTCTAAGCTTTGGAACGATTTCCAGTATCATATTTGATAATTTAATATCATACTCGAATTGAAGCATAAAAAACGAGGGTTTTGCTATCCGAACCCTTATTGTTACTTAAGAATATACTCCCCTTTATTTTGTTTTGCCACAGAAACTACTAGACCAGCATGGCCGACACGGCCAAGTTTAGTTTTAATTTAAAAATATCACGCTATAATGGTCAATTTAATATAGACATTGTTAGTAACAGAACCAGCACTAGAGACACTAAAAAATACCTGCAGCAGAATTGTGCTGCAGTGGATCCCGGGCCACTGCCAGATCCAGGGTAACGAGATCGCAGACCAGCTGGCGAAAATTGGGGGAAAGAAACCACAACCGGAAATTTCGCTACACCCAAAAGAAATAAAAAGAATTATAAAAAACAAACAAACGCAAATGTGGTCTGTCACACACCCTCACTACATTAAAGACGACGGCTATTATAATTTAACACGAAAACAACAATACATAATCTTTCGACTTAGAACAGGCCACAACAGACTAAATCAACACATGCACAGAAAACTGAAGGTTGGGTGTAGCGAAATGTGCCCTTGTGGCAAGGCCCCGGAAAACACGGAGCACGTACTCCAGGAATGCACTTTGTATAGCCAGGCACGAGACAGACACTGGCCCCAGCCCACCCCACTCAGGGAAAAATTATATGGGGCACCTGACAAACTGGAGACCACAGTCCGGTTTGTCCACGAAGTTGGACTTGTTGTCTAAATCCTCCACCATATTCACAATTAAGAACGAAGAAGAAGAAGAACAAGTAACAGAACAGTTGAAGTTACACTTATACGCAGTGAACGATTGATAAAAGTGTGAAACGTGGCATTTAAAAATCAGTAAATCAAAGTGATCAATGAAAAAGACATTCAGATAGACATCATATTTTATTATGGGGACGCTAATCTTTTGTTAGCGATGATGTCAACGGTAAAAAGGTAATATAATAATACCGTAGTACTGATAAAAACAATTTAAATACTGTAATTCAACCAGTAGGAGGGACCGATCCACTTCTCTACCGGGAATATTATAAAGTAAAATAGTAATCAGTAAGTATCTGATTCAACTGTCACGTGAACTAAGTCACGAACAAAGCAAAGTATTATAATGTTGCAGTAGCTAGTAACGGCAAGCAGTAACAAAGCTATTAGCCAAGTCTGATGACCATTTATCTTGCAAGGGTTTACAGCCGGCAAATAAAATTAATAATCAGGTCCGATAACTAGAGGACAACTCAATATAATCAGTTTAAGACCTGTAGTAAAATGTATATGTTACTAAATAAAACACCAAGTTAACTGCAAGCGTAGGCTACGTGAGCGTTTATTAGTTATCACAAATACTTAGTAACAGTGTTAATTTGTTTATGAGATAACAGTTTTACATTAAATAAAAATAAACAAAGCAAATAATACAATAGCAAAGAGCACGTGGGAGTAGGGACGACGGCCCTCAACTCCACGTATAAAGGCCAATAAGAAGAGAGTAAAAGCGATTCAGGTTTTCCTCCCCCTTATATACACCTGTACTATGTGTATCACGTGGCTAGCACCGCCATCCTGACTGGACAGTGTTTTAATTGTCCACGTGTTGGTTCTTTGGTTCTCACTGGGCTTATCTTCCACCATACACGAACCCACAGTCAAGTACCTAGCTCAACTGTATGAAACTAATTACAAAAATACTTCGTCACTCAGGTCAAATTAATGCATACTGACAGAGGAATGCATTCTGAAGAGAATAACATTCCCCATTTAACGATATTCGAAAAAGTCGGCTCCTCGGGCAGTGGCAAGCATGGAATTGTTGCCACGGGGCTGTAAACAGCATGGGTGTGGGGCTGGGCCTGTTGCCCAAGCGGCTGTCAGCTGTCCGTATACTATCTATTTCACCTATTCTCAATATTCTCTGGCTAGTGTGTTTATTCTATTTAAGTTTAAGTTGTTTTATTACTTTACGAGCCATCCCGCGGCATAACATACGCCGCTATTTAGTTGTTGTTTTTTCTACTTTTCAGTAATTCATAATTTGTGAATTCGACGTTACCAACACTGCCACTGAAAATATTTTTTTAAAACACTATAAGTAGCTCGTTAAGGACCATAACCCACCCCCTTCCTCCCCCCCTACGTTTAAAATCGTTTCAAACTAAATTATCTGCCCCTAATAGCCGTCACTAAACCCGACTCCACGAAGGTAAACATAGCGTGAACCACAGCTCACTAAGACCATGTAGGGGTGGGGAGGTAGGGAGAGCGTTTGCAGCTTGTTTTCTAACGGCTCGAAGAGGAGAATTATATATATAGATATATAAATAGATACATTTTTAAAGGGTTTTGAAAATGAAATAATATAAATATTAAAATGTGTGCATGAAAATCGAGAGCCGCACATTGACATCCAAAGAGCCGCATGCGGCTCCATGACAAATGTAGAATTCTCCATTTTAGATTTATTTGATTTGATTTGAAATTAGTTGACGGAAAATACATCGCGGCACATCCCTGAACGGAATACAAACAAAGGAATATTTCGTTTTATTAGTTGTTTCCTATATTAAAATATATAGCATCCAGGGGAGCATGAAACATCCGAAAATGTGTGTGATAACAAAACTAATAATACGGTACAAACTAAAATGTCTGTTTTATTTATTATATACGACTCAGCTATTAATATTTTCTTACCTAATGTTTTGTCCATTCTTGATAAGTTTTGGATTTCTGAATAATTAGTTTGTTCTAAAATATGCAGAAAAGCACTCGCTCAATGACCCGCTGAATTTTTCCAGATGGGAAACCATCGCTTTACCCACGTCGATGTTATATTCAAACTAAAAAAAATTTGGATCCCTTGAAAACATGGGACAAAATAAAAATAAAATGTATCTGTTTAAGTTTTTATGTGACATGTAGCTGCAAACAATTATACTATTATAATTATGAATAACATGACCAATTTAAGTCTTAGACAATGCGTTATGTGCAAACGAGCTAGTCAAGCCAATGATATAATTGGAAGCTAAGTCACATGACCAGCGATATGTGTGCTGAAATAACTTATCAAAAGTGGGGAGGAGGGGGTGGGGTATCGGGAGATGAGAATGCGGGTAACTGGAAGGGTCGTAGACAAAGGCAAGATGGCGGTATAACTTTTTACCGTCATAGATATTTAATTCAAACAAAATATATTTTTTAAAAATTGCTCATTAGCTAATCGCCCTAAAAACCACTGAGAACAAAAAAAAAAAAAAAAAAAAAAAAAAAAAAAAAAAAAAAAAAAAAACCGCAAAGATTGCGATGAAGTGAAACATATCAGCAAATAACAACTATATACAAAGAACTCGTAGATGTAAGTTGTTATCCTCATGGAACTGTTGCAGGACGCTCTCTCAGAACTTTGTGAGCCGACCACAGATCAAAACGTTTTGAAATCTACCAATGAAAACCCCTACATCATGTTCCTGACACCAAAGAACTGAGTTGCAGACCCGCCACACTTTATCCACAGAGTTGTCGACAGACATGAAGAATTTGTGGCTATAGAGCAACTGTAGGATAGAGGAATAATTGCTAGATACATCCATAACATGTGTAGAATTCTCCATTTTAGATTTCATAGCGGCGTAAAATTAGCTGAAAGAAAATTCATTGCGACAAATCCCTGGACGGAATAGAGACAACATGACATAGCGGAAAAAAATAGACGGTTTCTTGACGATTTTGGACGGCAGCAGAACACAAGTAGCGATTTTCATTTCAAAGAGTGAAAAAAAAGTGAAATGCAAACAAACAAGGAAATACATCAGAAGACACAAATCCGCGGAGTCCTTTATTAAGTATAATGTAAATGATTTGGAATAAGAATATGTCATAAAAATATTATTGTAAATAAGTGTCTGTCCTTAGAAGCCGAAGAAGAAAATACAAATAAACAAGTTAATAAAAAGTCTAGTGACAATTTAAGCGCAATTTCCTTAATTAATTTTTGTGACCGAACAAAAGGATATTTTTGAAAACATTCTTCGGCAATATTGTTCTAAATTATGGCAGGAATCGATTGGTAAATGTTTCAAGTCGCTAAGTGGTCTGGTTGCCGAGATATGGGCAAAAAACTGCATTTTTAAAGGGTTTTTTGGCTTTTCCTGGAAATTCAGGAAGGAATTCCGGGAATTTTTTTGACACACAATCATCCTCGGAACTTGCTTAACATATTTGCTTTAGAACTAGTCCTCGATATTGCTTCGTTGAGGAGGAGATACGACTTAAAGCTGCGGTAACACATCCATCCATCCATCCATCCATCCATCCATCCATCCATCCAGAAATAACGAACTAATAATGGCAATTGTCAGTATGGAAATTGCGCTAAAAAGCGAAGAAGGTAATTTGTTGACTGACATTAAAAAACCCGTGTCTGATGCAAAAAAAATTAATAATAAAACGGTAGTTATCTCTCTTACGAATAAACAAAACAAGTTAATAAAAAGTCTAGTGACAATTTAAGAGCAATTTCCTTATGTTACCCATAACAATTTTAAATCGAGATAAATCATAGCTCCTGCTCCTTCGCCTGCGTCTCGCGCAGTTCGCTGCTAAGCCAGCCAGGTCACATGATTTACCCTCCTTTCCTTCGCCTTCCACTGCCTTCTTTGCTATATAGTACTGTAATTAGCGCAATTTCCATTCTTAAGAATTGCGTTTATTAACCCGTCACAGGGGCGGAACTACAGTGCCGCCAGACCCCGCAATGCGGGGGCGCCCACGCCATTTAGGGGCCCACGGCCGACCATAAAAAAATTGTTACAGTTTAAAAACATTTCTTGCATTTTTGACTTAATGTTTGTTTTGTAAAAAAGATTACCGTAGCTGCGGTTGGATTATCTTTATTCTATAGACACCACCCCTTGGTCATTTTTCCTTAGTTTTTAAACCACTGTGACAGCGGAGTCCTCTTTCTCCTACAATCAAACTTATCAAAGATAAGCAAACGTTCAAACCACTTCCATGACTTATTTCCCTTTTTTAAATAGTCAAATAGTGATGCCCATAAGCCTCTTTTTCCCACGTTTTCTTTAACTTGCTTTCGTCTCTGTTTGTTTGTCTTTCCAATCAAATCTTGCAATCGAAATTTCTGGCACTTCCCAGTTAGCTAGCGCGCTGAAATTTTCAGGGAAACTTTGTTTTGGATGACATTAGAATATTCAATTGTTATTATTACTAAATTGATCCATGGAAACTCTCTACAAGCTCCCTAATAAAAGTCAATAGTATTATCTAATCAATAGTAATTTAACTTTTACTTCGGCGCCCCACGTTTTTCATCGCTTATAGTAGAGTGATCGCTTGCATTATTGTGATGTATAGCATTTATTTTCTACTTTTTAGTTCAACCAGAAAACGTGGGTTTTTTTAAAACTTTTTTAATGATATTTTAATAGATTTGTACTAAACAAATTAAAAAGCAATTACTTCTCTTTATTATTATTTGTTTATAAATTATTACTAAAGAATAACACTGTATAAAAAGAAAATGTATTTAAAATTTATAAAATAAATACAAAAAAACATAAAAATAAACATGACACGAGACACCATTATTTACAGAAAGCTTTCATGTTTTATATTCTTTTGACCTATATGATGTTAGAGGTCTTACGGCAAACTAATTTTCACAAAACAGACTAATTCACTTAAATAAAAATATAAAAAAATCTACCCCCTCCTCTCTCCCCCTCTAACCACTTTACCCTCAGACATGATAACCCCACAATCCCTTTAACTGTTCCAACGACCCCACCACCCACCGCAACATCAATATCCAGAACTTATTTAAAGTTCTAAATCTTGTCTCTTTCCCCTCATCTTTCACACTGCAACCTTTTGAAAACTCAATGCGACCACTACAACACCCTTTCAACTATTCAACTTAAGTTGTTTCCATACATGGAAAATGCTTCACTGCCCCATTGACCCTCTCTGAAAAATTTCCTTTCCTCTCCCCACCCAGACTTCTGACACTTTCATTTGACCTTCACCCCTTTTACTGTTATCCTTTGCAATTTTTTATACTCAAATACATGACATCATGTAAATATTCATTATGTACATTTGCAATACCTTTCGTTTTCATTTGGTGTTCAAAATTATGTTAAAAAGTTTGATGTTGATGTACTTGTTTTAATTGCAAATTAAAGTATTAAAAAAAAATAAAAAATAAAAATAAAATTAAAAAAAAATTCACTTATGCACATGACATGATGTTGTAATTCGGTTTAATTAAAAAAAACACGTATTTCTCTAAACACGAACAGGCCAGCAATAAGTATCCTATGTTCGTATTTTGTGTTTGAGTATATATATATATATATATATATATATATATATATATATATATATATATATATATATATATATATAGATATATCAGGGGCGGAACTACCATACCGCCAGACCCCGCAATGCGGGGGGGGGGGGGGGGGCAGGACGTTTAGGGGCCCATGGCCAACCATAATCAATTTTTTTATAGTTAAAAAAATAATTTTCTAGTAAAAAAAATATCTAATACAGTAGTGATGTTCTACAATAACCAACACACGCCGTTTCGTAAAGGAAAAAATATATAGGCTACATGTAGTGTGAAAGATAGAACCGTTCAAACCACTTCCAGGACTTAGTTCCCTTTTTTAAAATAGTCAAATATGTATGTTCTGAAGAAACTTTTAATAGATTTGCACTAAACAAATTAAAAAGCAATCACTTCTCTTAAATATTATTTAAAAATTTCATAATAAAGAATGACATAGTAAAAAAAATATATTAAAAAGTAATAATATAAATACTAAAATACATAAAAATAAACATAAGGCGAGAAACTATTACACTACAAAGCTTTCATGCTTCATATTCTTTTGACCGACTTGACCACCACAACTTAGGCTCAATAAAACCTGCATAAGCCGAAGAACTGGATGGTGACCTACCTTCCAGCCATATTAAGGAAGCATCGTGCCAGACCAGGGGTCGGCAACCTGCGGCTCGCGAGCCGCATGCGGCTCTTTTGATGTCAAGATGCGGCTCTCCAGCTCCTTGCACACATACTAATAATCTTATTCAAAAAATAAAATGCTTGAAATAAAAAAAATGTTAGTGGCTCTTTAACACCAGGGAAATTTTGAAAATTTTAACTTTTGGCTCTTCCGCTTCAAAAGGTTTCCGACCCCTGTGCCAGACATTAAAATAGAGAATTTCAAAACAGACTATTAGCACTCACACAAACGATGTGTTTGTTTTAACATGTTATTAAGAAAAATAAAGATTAAGAATTTTTAATATTTTTCAAATTTCGATCATGCCCGTATTGAGTATTCTATGTTCGTATTTCGTATGTAGGGTCATATATATATATATATATATATATATATATATATATATATATATATATATATATATATATATATATATATATATGTATATATATACATATATATATATGGGGCCCAAATTTTTTTTTTTTCGGGGTGGCCCTTTTTTTCTAGTTCCGCCACTGACCCGTCATTACTGGATGTATGGATGTATGAATGGATGTGTGTCCGCAACTTTAAGTCGTATCTCCTCCTCAACGAAGCAATATCGAGGACTAGTGTATTATGTATAATGTAATTTAAATAATGCGGACGTGTAGGGGGTGTTTAGTTGTCGCGCTTTTTTAAAAAATTGTGTGACCGAACGAAAGGATATTTTTGAAAACTTTCTTCGGCAATATTGATCTAAATTATGGCAGAAATCGATTGGTAAATGTTTCAAGTCGCTAAGTCGTCTGGTTGCCGAGATATTGGCCAAAAACTTCATTTTTTTTCGAGGTTTTTGGGCTTTTCCGGTAAATCCAGGAAGGAAACCCGGAAATTTTTTTGGCCCATAATCATCCTCGGAACTTGCTTAACATATTTGCTTTTAAAACTAGTCCTCGATATTGCTTCGTTAAGGAGGAGATACGACTTAAAGCTGCGGACACACAACCATCCATCCATCCATCCAGCCATCCCTCCACGAGTTAATAAACGCAATTCTCCAGAATGGAAATTGCGCTAAAAATGACAACAAACAATGAAATAACTTTACCAGACAAAACTCAGCAATTAAGTATAATGTAAATGGTTGGGAATGAATGCATAGGCCTATGTCGGAAAGAAATATTGTTATAAAATAATGTCAGTCCTCACAAGCCGTTTATGAAAATCGTAATACAGAAGCTAATAACGCGATAAGCTAACTGACGCTAAAAATTACGAGGTTCAGGCGAAAATAAAATTAAAATATAGAGCAAAAATAATCACCACTAAACTTTCTATGCCTATGCCTATGCCTATGCCTATGCCTATGCCTATGCCTATGCCTATGCCTATGCCTATGCCTATGCCTATGCCTATGCCTATGCCTATGCCTATGCCTATGCCTATGCCTATGCCTATGCCTATGCCTATGCCTATGCCTATGCCTATGCCTATGCCTATGCCTATGCCTATGCCTATGCCTATGCCTATGCCTATGCCTATGCCTATGCCTATGCCTATGCCTATGCCTATGCCTATGCCTATGCCTATGCCTATGCCTATGCCTATGCCTATGCCTATGCCTATGCCTATGCCTATGCCTATGCCTATGCCTATGCCTATGCCTATGCCTATGCCTATGCCTATGCCTATGCCTATGCCTATGCCTATGCCTATGCCTATGCCTATGCCTATGCCTATGCCTATGCCTATGCCTATGCCTATGCCTATGCCTATGCCTATGCCTATGCCTATGCCTATGCTTATGCCTATGCCTTAAAATCGCCCTTTATTTGTTTTGATAATTACCTTTTTACTTTCTCGTATAT
Organism: Physella acuta; assembly: GCF_028476545.2. Taxonomy (NCBI): domain Eukaryota; kingdom Metazoa; phylum Mollusca; class Gastropoda; family Physidae; genus Physella; species Physella acuta. Next base: position 153,184 of record NW_026733615.1, read on the forward strand.
TCGAAGTTTAGAGAAAGTCTTGTAATCGTGCCAAAAAAAAATTTGAGATTTTCACAAATCTCGACGTTTTACACCTCACTGATACGGAAAAACATAATTTTGCAATCTTGTCCGTATGTCTGTGTGTCTGTCTGTATCTGTGTGTGTGTTTGTCTGTGTGTAAACACGATATCTTGAGTACCGTTACAGCTAATTTGATGAAATGTCATATATAAGTATTTTATCAAAATCTTAGATCCGTATCAACTTTTGAGCGATTTCCAATAACCTGAAGTGGTACTTTTTCTGCTTTGAATTTTTCAAAAGCCTATAACTTGAGTACTATTTTAGATAGATAAATGAAAGTTCACATGTAAGTAAAAGATCTAATTCTCTACCTTCTGTCAAATTTGGAGTAATTTCCGTTGATCGGAATAAATAATTCAAGCTATTTCCGATTTCTCATAAAACGCATGTAAATTTATTAAGTACTAATAAGATTGCGCACTATTTTATTCTATTTTTGAAAGTTTAAGTAAACAAAAATCATGTCTATATTCCGAGTTGCCATCCCACGTAGTGTTATATTAGACTATCCGAGAAAGTTTAGGGGAGATCACTCCCGGTTTATTTTACTTTCTCTTATATACGAAGTATAAAGAAAGTATTGTAATCGTTCAAAAAAAAAAAAAATTTTTTACATAATTTTGCAATCTTGTCCGTATGTCTGTGTGTGTGTGTGTGTGTGTGTCTGTGTGTAAACACGATTAATTGAGTACCGTTACAGCTAGGTTGATGAAATGTCATATATAAGCATTTTATCAAAATCGTAGATCCGTATCAACTTTTGAGCGATTTCCGATAACCGGAAGTGGTACTTTTTCTACTTTGAATTTTTCAAAAGCCTTTAACTTGAGTTCTTTTTCAGGTAGATAAATGAAATTTCACATGTAAGTAAAAGATCAAATTATCTACCTTCTGTCAAATTTTGAGTAATTTCTGTTGAACGGAAGTAGTGATTTACGCTATTTCCGATTTCTTAAAAGACGATGTAAATTTTAAAAGTATTAATAATATTGCGCACTATTATGCACATTTTCTTTTGGCGTTCACTTGGTGCGCAATTCTTTTTTCTACGAGATTCTTTTCTATTTTTAAAAGTTTAAGTAATTAAAAATCATGTCTATATTCCGAGTTATATAAGAATATATAAGAATATTCGAGAAAGTTTAGGGGAGATCACTCCCGGTTTATTATTTTTAACTATAACTTTTCAGATTACACCGCTTTATCGAATTTTCTATAATATAAACTTAGTAGATCAATACAGATGTGTGTTTGTGTGTCGGGGCAGGGCGGGGCGGGGGAGGTGGGAGGAGCATTCAACTTTATTCAACACTGCCCTGTCTTTCGGTTTTTTATCTCACCCAGCGTGTACATGGGTATAATGTCGCTCTACACAATGTGGGCCTGTCCCGTTCTGGGGGTGAGGAAAGGGATGGGGAATTAACCACTTCAGAGTAAACATAGCTTTAATTCATATATGGCTGTGCTGAACATCTATATACTACTTAAACTCTTGTTTGTTTACATGTTTGAATATTTATTTATTTATTTTGTTCATTTTTTTTTTGTTTTTTTTTGTCGGTTTGAAGAGCTGTAAATTAATATTTAGGTAGGGAACAATCTTCATCTTTAAAGACGTTAATTAATGTATTGATTTATACATTGGTAGATTAACCACATTAATTGTAATAGGTTTGAACAAATAAAATGCTTTACTTATCGTTTATAGTGACGTCACATGATTTATTTATTTTTTACATCAATGATGGTTGCTTTCATTGAAGATTTTGTTGCCCATTTAAAACCATAGCACATTATATACCTAATTTAACTTAGTTATTGCTTTAACGATACGTTTGCTGTTTTTTATTATGTTCCAACACTAATATCAATTTTCAACAGTCCTTTTTACTTAAGTACACAATAAATTTCTCTAGACCTAGAAACTACCTCTAGAACAGAGTTTCTTCCAGGCCTTTGCCCCCTCACCCTTCCCGAAAAAATTCTACCGCCCCCTGAAAAGTCTGGAAGAAACACTGCTCTAGATCTAGAATCTAAAATCTAAAGGTCAGCTGTCGAAGGATGTTATATAATCTAGGTCAAACCAAAATTAATTTCTTAAAATAAAAACCATTATAAAATCACAAAATATATTATTGAGTTTAATTGTTAAACTGTTATCCTTAAATATTCGATGTAAATCTTTCCTTTTTATCATTTAAAAAGATTCCGGCCGAGCCTGGCTCTGACCACACTATCCTTTTCATATGCCGAGGATAAAGAAACAGGTGAACTCCACTTCACCAGCCCCTGTATCCTGCTAAGTTCCGATAGGCAACTTTATCATTCCCATAAAAAAAGCGAAAACCTTTATTACAAAAATTAAAAAAAAGAAGTACATTGATATGTCTCGAGCCAGTGCCACCAGCATGATAACCTAATGCGATAACATTTTAGTTATCTAGGCTCGAACTTTCAGGAAGGTTTTACTTAAATATTTTACTTTTAGTCTGCGTAAGAAACTTCATTTACGCGAAAAGGGCCCTAAATCTATAATTACAGTTCATATAACTTGCGATTTCACTAAACGATAGAAAAACAAAAACTCCTTTTTCAAAAGAATATCCTTTGCGATGGTAATTTTACTCATTCGGGCCGCTAATTAATAAAAACACAATATCACTCATTAGTAAACATTTATAGTCTTTGAGCGAAGGCAAATAGGCTTCTAATTAAACTAGTTAATTCTTTTTTTCCAATTCAAATTCTAAAACTATGCGATACTATTGTGACAATCGATTATAACATATCAAAACCCTGTAACAAATTTCCAATATCAATGCCGAGGTCAATAGTGAAACGGCACGTTTTCAATGTGTGTCAGATCTGTGATAAATGGATAAGGTAGGTTGTGACACAATAAACTCCCAAGATTAATGCATTAAAATTGCTATATAACATGATTAAATGTTCCAGTGGATCTTATTATAGAATAAAACTGTATGTATAGATCATACTTCAAATGCTCATTACATGGTGGGACACTGGGCAGATGAAATAGAGTTGTGTAGGTGTATAGTTCACCTGTGACGTCAGCATACGAAGAGATAGTGTAATCATACTCATGCTCAGCCGAAATAGGTGTTTTCAAAGACTAAAACGTCTGAGGTGTGACTCTTTTGAGTGTGGTGTCTGGTTTTTTGTGACGATAAATGACAGACGTGATGTTTTTTTGTGTGGATGATCCTCGACACCCACAGTTATCCAAGGGATGGCGGGTAGTCTAGTAAATATATATATATATATATATATATATATATATATATATATATATATATATATATATATATATATATGGATTCAGAAATAGATTTGAATACGTTACCGTGACATTATCATAATACCATTTTGTTAGAGTGGGATCTATTGAGAGGGGTATAACCTCCCTACAAACCCTTCAAGCCTACGCGACTGCTGAATGTTCGTATGTTCATAATAGAATACTATATTTCGCTACAATTAATACGTAAAGTGAATTTTAATATTTCCATATTACAATATACATTGAATGTTATTTGTTTTTTTTACATAAAATTGTTTTATACATGTTTGAAAATGTAAATTGAATGTAATTCATTTTCCTTTTTAAACGATTAATAAGTTTCAATTAAAAAGATACATTTTTTTAAACTTACATAATGTGTTTCTTAAATTTTTTAAACGCTTAGACCGCAGCAACGAGCACACTAGTATTATAAAAAATACCAATTATACTAAAATGATAAATTTTTAAAAATAACAAACACTATCTTCTACAAACAATTAAAATGCATTGGAAAATACATTTGGCAATTTTCGCTAGATACTATACATCATCCGATACCTACAAGCTGTTAATGTTGAATTTTGCCCTAGGAGTGTTATGTCAAAGAAGCTAATTAACATATATTACGTTAGAAAAAATGGTAAGGACGGAGTTTATCTCTACATCTTTGAAGTAACATATGTATAGTATGTAGGAACAGATGCACACTCACGTTTCAAATATTGCTTATGAATATCCACGAAAGCAGGCTCCATATATGGGCATAGAAATAACATGACTCACTATTTCATGACGTTTTTGAAAGTCAACGTTATGATAATAAGATTGCCTGTGTGCCATATTTCCCCAAAGTCATCTTTAATAAGCAGAGTGAGACATTAGTCCGTTCCTTAGAGGCCACCCACCGCCCTTCCCACTTCTCTTGAAATAGCAAACTACATAATGGT